>NC_053163.1:70424523-70689523 GCF_016835505.1 Polypterus senegalus | reverse complement strand
TAACAACCAACGATTTATACAGGAAAATAATGACTATTAACAAGGTTGCCCAAACCTTTGCATCCCACTGTACATATACACATATATATATACATATACACATATATATATATATATACATATACACATATATATATATATACATATACACACATATATATATATACATATACACATATATATATATATACATATACACATATATACATATACATATACACATATATACATATACATATACACATATATACATATACATATATATATACATATACACATATATATACATATATATACATATACACATATATATACATATATATACACATATATATACATATATACACATATACACATATATATACATATATATATATATATACACATATACACATATATATACATATATATATATATACATATACACATATATATACATATATATATATACACATATACACATATATATACATATACACATACACATATATACACATATACACATATATATACATATACACATATATACATATATATACATATACAGTACACACACACACACATACATATATATATATTCAATTTGAGCATCTTGTAAATGCGGGTTTGTGTTTAAAACACAAAACTGAACAATGTTCAAAAGAAAATTATAAAAGCTCGAAGAATAAGAAATATTTATAAGGAACTGTAAATGGCATTGTATAGGGCAAGAAGTTTCTCTGGGATGTACACAGCAGATACTACATAAAATAAAATACATCTTTACGTAGCCTTCTCAATCCTGTCTTATCCAATTCAGACTTGCCAGAATATAAACTGACAGTATTGGGCATAAGGCAGGTAACAGCCCCAGGCAGGATGCCAGTCCACCACAGGACTCGTTTGTCGCACCAGGTCAGTTTGGATATCACCGAACTTACACGTCTTCAGGGATATGGAAGGAAAAATGGAGTTCCTGAAGGTAAATCCATAAAGACATGGGGAGGACATGCAAGTCTGTCATATACCAGACAGGTCTAAACTGACAGTGCTTGAGTGAGTGCCCAGCATGCTTTGTGGGTACTGCTGCTGGGTTAGGATCCAGTTGATGTAGCTGTGATGTGGATTAAGTGTGTTCATTAATAGCCGTATGATGGATGCCAGTTCATCTTTATACTGTCTTGTGCTTATCGTGTTGTGCTCTAAGATATTCAGAAAACAGCTCTCTACAAATATTTTTGCTTTTTTTTGCTCCATTGTTTTAGGTTTTCCATCAGCTGTGGTTATTATGGTCTAGCTTTAAACACCCATAACCTGTCAGGTGAGCCCTACCTTAACTTCCTTCTGACAGGATTGGTGGAAATACCTGCAGCTGCCTTTTTCTTTGTGATCGTGGACAGGCTGGGAAGGAAACGGATCATCCTGGGCACGGAAGTGTTGGCTGGTGTGACTTGTGTGGCTGTGGCATTCATTCCTGATGGTAAGTTTTAATTTGCTATTAAAAAAAAAAAAGAAAACATTAAAATGCTTGAGGGAAGGAATATTGATGATTTCTGAATTAAATATGCACCATCCCTTCATGGCACTTAAATTTCTCATATCACATTTTACTGTCGATTCTGCTTCACTTCAGACGCAGTGCGTTTACATGCACTCACAAAAGTGGAATATAGTTAGTAACCGGTTAAGGCAGAAACCCGCTTTCTTAAAATCCTCCGTTTACATGTGCAAGGTTCAGCTATGGAGTTCCCTTTTTATAAAACACTCCGACATCATAAAAATGTGCAAAATAAAGATTAAACATCATCAATGGCTGACGTGAATCCAAAAGCAAGAATGGGACCGTGTCCGCCGAGCAGTCTGGGGAAAGTTACTTTTAAATGGGACTTACTTACAATACTGATTACTTACAAAAAAGTAAATATGTTGTTTAGATACTTATTACAAAATGTAAAGTGTTACAAAAGGTGCGTTACTTTTGCATTACTTTTTTTGAATGAAAAACTTCACATTTGACTGGGCAGAATTTGTTATTAAATCCTAAGCCCACATATAAACCTTCATAAAACTGACCAGAAACACAGCTAAAACAAGAGTTTCATAAATATGCTTAATCCTTCATGCGCTGTGAATAAAACTACATCCATCTCTTTTACATCCCTGAGCTGAGCCATCAAAGATTCACGGTACGAACACTGACCTTTGTCCACCTGATCAGATTTTTTCAAAATAACTAAAGCAAATAACTAAATTAAAACTAAACTGATGCTTTTTATATGTTTCTGTTACCGGATTCTTTTCTGTATGGCTGTGTGACTGAGTGAGGCCTGCAAAGGAGCGATGTACTGGTATGTGTGCTTCTTGTCTCACACCCAGTGCTGCTGGGACAATAACAACACGGGTATTTTAACATACAATAAATAAAACAAATATTGCATTAGGTTACTTGTTACTTTAAAAAGAAATCAGACTATGTAATGCATGTTACTATTAATGTGTTACCCACCTCTGCTCCTGAGACTGTGCTGCTGAGTTTAGCATTGTATATTCAGCTCATCAACGTAAATGTAGTGATTTCTGATATACTCAGACAGATTATTTCTGCCAGGAGATGGAACACTGTGATCCATGAAGTATCTGCCTCAGGAAATGTATCTTTGTGGATGCTTTCACCATTTTCTACCCATGGCTGCCAGATGTGTGTGTGAAGCTAACACATGCATAAGATAACCGAGTACAACAGACACGTGTGGACTATGAAATCCTTATGTGCAACCCAGTTAAAGGTTTATGTGGCCACATAATCGGGGTGTTTTCGGAGAAGCCTGCGTGTGTTAACCGGGTTTCTCTAGCTAGAATAAGGGTATACATGCCATGTTTGAAACCGAATGTCTGCGAATAACCGGGTTATTAATGCACACTCATTTGTCAATACACAGGAGAGGGACGCTGACAGTTGAGAGATGGTAGATGGCAATAGACTAGTCAATAATAGACCAAAGAGATCAAAAGTGACAGGTAGAAAATGATGTGTTAAAATCAGGAGAATCGACTCGTTTCAGTCACCCTGACGTAACCTGGTGTTTTCTCTTTGCATCCTGTTTAGAATGAGTTACTGCTGGGTGCCCATTCCTACAGGAATGTGCTCTTGTACCCATCATCCTCAGTGGCATTAGGCTGAAGCACATAATCGATAGCTGTACTGAGAGTGAAGGCCAGTGGCCTGCCAAGGCCCTACTCATAATGAAAAGATGGGAAATATTCCTAAAAGTTTAGAAAAGAGAAGACACAAAAATGTTTAGGAAATGGGATGCTAATTTCATTCAACTTCAGGAAGTGTTGACCTCAGGCTGAGGTGTAATTATATCTTAATTTTGCTTGGATTGGGGATGTTTGACAGGAAGAGGGTCACTAGGTACTATATAAAAAATATAAGAGATTTGGCAAACAAGACGAGTCGTTTCAGTCCATCAAGCTTGTTAGTTTAGCTCAGCGTCTCTCAACCTTTAAGTATTTCATAACAGTTTTAATCGCGCACCCCTAAGGTTTTTTTGAAAGGTGCCCACTAATACCAATTAGTTCTTTTTTAATTAATGATATATCATAGATGCATATTTTATTATACCTATTTAACTTTTATCAACATTTATCTAACTCTATATTTATTGTTCTAGTATCAGAATGTAGTTTAAGTTAATTTGTTTTGGTTTCAATAGATGTTTTTTTTCATATTTTTGTTTTCTTTTTTTCACATCTTCGCGACCCCCCTAGGGTGGCCCACCCCACAAGTTGAGAACCACTGGTTTAACTAATAGCCAAGCTGTCCCAATATCTCATCCAGATACTTCTTAAAGGTTGTCAACATTTCTGTTTTAACTGCATGTCTCATTAGTTTCTTCCAGATTCACATATCTCTTTGTGCATCCTGGCTTCAGTCCTAAATACACTTCCCACTAATTTCCACCAATGTCCTCCAGTACGCCATTCACTGTTAAGGTGAAAGAATTTTTCTGGATCTACTTTATCAATGCCTTTGAGGATTTTAAAAATACCTGGATTAATTCCCCACACCATCTCCTCTGCTCGAGACTAAAAAGATTTAATTCTTGGAGTCTATCACAGTTGGACATGTCCTTAAGTTCTGGGATGCACCCGATTGCTCCTCTCCATACAGCTTCAAGTGCTGCTATGTCTTTTTGGTAGCATGGCGACCAGAACTGCATAGAGTACTTCAGATGTGGACTCACTACTGCATTACATACTTTAGTCAGAACAGAAGATTCGTTGATTTTAATATAAATATATATATATATATATATATATATATATATATATATATATATATATATATATATATATATATATATATATATATATATATATATATATATATATATATATATATATATATATATACACTCAGCAAAAAGAAACGTCCCTTTTTCAGGACTGTGTATTTCAACAATAATGTTTTAAAAATCCAAATAACTTTACAGATCTTCATTGTAAAGGGTTTAAACAATGTTTTCCATGCATGTTCAATTAACCATAATCAATTAATTAGCATGCACCTGTGGAATGGTCGTTAAGACCTTAACAGCTTACAGAAAGTAGGCATTTAAGGTCACAGTTCTAAAACGCAGGACACTAAAGAGACTTGTCTACCGACTGTGAAAAACACCCAAAGAAAGATGCCCAGGGTCCCTGCTCATCTGCGTGAACGTGCATTAGGCATGCTGCAGGGAGGCATGAGGACTGCTGATGTGGCTTGGGCAATAAATTGCCATGTCCACACTGTGAGACGCCTAAGACAGCGCTACAGGGAGACAGGAAGGACAGCTGATCATCCTCGCAGTGGAAGACCACGTGTAACAACACCTGCACAGGTTCGGTACATCCGAATATCACATCTGCGTGACAGGTATAGGATGGCCACAACAACTGCCCGAGTCACACCAGGAACACACAATCCCTCCATCAGTGCTCAGACTGTCTGCAATAGGCTGAGAGAGGCTGGACTGAGGGCTTGTAGGCCTGTTGTAAGGCAGGTCCTTACCAGACATCACCAGCAACAATGCCGCCTATGGGCACAAACCCACCTTCGCTGGACCAGACAGGAGTGGCAAAAAGTGCTCTTCACTGATGAGTCACGGTTTTGTCTCACCAGGGGTGATGGACGGATTTGTGTTTATCATCAAAGGAATTGAGCACGTCTGGGACCTGTTGGATCGCAGGGTGAGGGCTAGGGGTAACATCTCACAGTAAGAACTGACAAATCTGGTCCAGTCCATGAGGAGGAGATGCACTGCAGTACTTCAAGCAGCTGGTGGCCACACCAGATACTGACTGGTACTTTTGATTTTGAGCCTCCCTTCATTCAGGGACACATTGTGAAACATTTTTAGTTTATGTCTTATGGTGTTGACTCTTTTAGTGTTCATACAAATATTTACACATTAAGTTTACTGAAAGTAAAAACAGTTGAAAGTCAGAGGACGTTTCTTTTTGCTGAGTATATATATATATATATATATATATATATATATATATATACACACACACACACACACACATATATATACATATACATACATATATATATATACACACACATGATCCAGGAGGCATCCTGATCAGATGGCCAAGCCACCTCATCTGACTCCTCTCGATGCGGAGGAGCAGCGGCTCAGAGCCTCTCCCGGATGACTGAGCTTGCAGCTGGAGATCCACAAAGGGAGAAAAAATGAATCACGTATCATAAAGTAGTTTTTATTCCTGAGCTTTCAGCCCCTGCCAGGGGTCTTCATCAGAGGATAATGCTTAGGCTTACAAGAATCAAAGGCAAAATAAAGCAAAAATTACGTATTGGATGTAAAGTTTTATTTATTATGAACATGTTCTTCTTAAGTTTGCATATGCTGGATTTATACTAAAAGTGCCAGAGAGCTGGCCGAATTTTGTCTATCAAATAAGAACGCCATCAACAGACACTTGAACATAAATCCAGCATATGCAAACTTAAGAAGAACATGTTCATAATAAATAAAACTTTACACCCAATACCAACCCCCGGATCACAATCACTTAGCCACCCCCATTATTTTTTTGCTATATATTGCCTTTGATTCTTTTAAGTCTAAGCATTATCCTCTGATGAAGGCCCCTGGCAGGGGTTGAAAGCTCAGGAATAAAAACTACTTTATGATACGGGATTCATTTTTTCTCCCTTTGTGGATCTTCAGCTGCAAATATGCAAACCATATCACAGACCTTCTCTTCCATATATATATATATATATATATACTGATTTTGCAATATAACCTAACATTTTAGCTGCTCCTTTGCACTGCTTAAATAATTTAAATTTTCTGTCTACATCAACCACTAAATTCTTTTCAGAGGTTTCTTCCCTCGGGACAGTGTCTCCATTTTGTATGTTTAATGTTCCTTTCCCCTACGTGTAGCAGCTTTCGTCATTCAATTGCTGAAGCTTGTCCAGGTCTTTTTCAATTAATTTTGCTGCCTCCTCCAGATTCAGTATGATCTGAGAATTTCACATTTATTAACTATACCGGAATCATTGTTACTAATATAAATCAGAAAAAGAAACTGCAAGAACAGGCACCTGGTAAGATGCAAGAGTGTGTTGGGGAGTGAGGAACAGATAAGCTGCTGTCATTGACAAAAATGGGGCAACTTGTATCTTTTTTATTATTGTAAATAACATGAAATTCTATATTTTAATCTGTTCTTGTTGTTTGAGGCACTAGTGGTGACATGTTTGCTACACTTTGGCCAGACACGCAAGTAGGATTACTACTGTGCTTTGTGCAACTACTACCAGTCCTGCTGTGAATTTCCATTGTTGTTATGACTTCCCTGCTGCTGTGTTGTGGGATCTGCTGTGAACGCAGAGTTCTTCTCTTGTGTTTCAGCCTTTGGATGGATAAATGTGACGCTCTGCTTGGTGGGACGTTTTTTCATCTCTATGGCTTTTGGTGTTATGTACCTGTACTCAGCAGAAATATTTCCAACAGCTCTAAGGTAAAATGTTCTGATTCAACATTACTTTTGAAAGTACTCAATTTGGGTTATACGAGGTGTGGCAGAAAAAGTAATGACCGATTTTTTATTTAACAAAGTTTTTATTTTTTTCAAACATCAATGTTATCCCCTTCAAAGTAGTTCCCTTGGGCAGCTACACACCGATGGAGACGTTGTTCCCACTGTTGGTAGCAGCACTGGAAGTCTTCAACCGGTATGGTCTTCAGCATGTCCGTTACACTCTTTTGGATGTTTTCTAAAGTCCTGAAATGACGTCCTTTGAGGACATTTTTCAGTTTAGGAAAAAGTCACACGGACTGAGGTCAGGTGAATAAGGGGGCTGAGGAACCACAGGAATGCGTTTTTTCGATTGTCCTTCTGCTCAATTGTGAGGTTTTTCAGCACCATTTTGGCACAGACCTTTTCGCATGTGCAAATGTTCAGTCAAAATTTGATGAACGGTAAATCTGTTCAAATGTAATTGTTCACTCAACATTCTTAATGTTAAACGACAGTCTGATCTCACAAGAGTGTTCACACGTTCGATGTTTTCATTGGTTTTCGAAGTTGAAGTCCTCCTGAGCGGTGTTCATCTTCAACGTGTTTTCTGCCTTCCAAGAATGATTTGTGCCAGCGAAAAACTTGAGCTCGAGATAAAGAATGTTCCCCATAGGCCTGTTTTAACTTTTCAAACGTCACATTTGCCGTTTAATGGCACAACGTTGCTCCAAATTCCGCTGTTCCATTTTGCGTGGCCGCAACCAAAAACACAACTTCGCTAATAGCAGTCACAAAAATCACGTAGTTAACGGAAAGAGTTGAAACTCGCACTGAGCTATGGGAGGGTACTGATACACGTGCTCTATCAAGGACAACAGCGCAGCGTTGCCAGATCGCTTGCAGTGTTGCCAGTCTCATTACTTTTCTGCCACACCTCATAGATGCATATGATAATGTGACAATTTCACGTTGTTGTAACACTGTATGCTTTAGCATCTCTTTAGATTTTTGTATTTCTTTACAACAGTACTGCATTGCTTTGGAAATCTCTTAAAAATATTTTTTTTCAAATCAATCCAATTATTGTTGTGCAATGATATCGTAATAACTATTGCACAGTAGCAAACTCATTTCACAAGGTTTGATATGCAAATAAGCTTTCATAATGCCAGACTCATCATGGTGTTTTGTAGTTTTCTTGGAAATCATGATGCTTTGTTGCATTCTGATATTAATGCAAATACTTCTCCACAAAGATAATAATATTTAAAGTAGTAGGAGAAGGAGGAGGAAAACATAATAAAATGTGGATGCCATGCTCATGGAGCACTCTAGCGCATTGTTTCTCAACCTGTGGGTCGTAACCCAAAATGCAAGTCTCTGGCCACCCTTGATCGGTTGTCAGCTTAAGTTTAAGAAAAGAAAATTAGCCATTGCTTTAATGTTCTGGGGGCTACTAATTGCAGTTCTGCACCTAGTCAAAGGGACATTTTGCTCCTGAATACTGTCACATAATTTTCACAATTTATTACGAATATCTTTCTCTCTTTATCAAATCAATATCTTTTTAAGAGTTTATTGTTGTCCAACGTTTGCAAAACATTAAACCTTTCTCAGAATGTGAGTGCTGATCTCTGCCTGAACGTCATCTTCTAGAAGCTCCTAGCGAGGCAGGATACCTGATGAGCTCTCCTGAATTCGGGTGAAGTTAGGACTAGTTTCCTAAATTAAGAAAACTGATAAAATGCTTTTACTCCCACTCCCAAGAGTAGGACCACATCTGCGTCACCCGGAATTTTTTGACCCAGTTAGGATTTTCATAAATACGGTCACAGGTGTGACATTTGAATCCAGGATTGTGGAGTAGTGGGACTGCAGCCCTTACTCACAGTGATTCTTAGATGGAAAGTTATGTTAACAAAAGCTCTGTTGTATTTTCTGTGCTGTGTTCCATTATAAAAAAAAAAGAATGGCTGTATTAATATTTTTTTCTATGATTATTTAATACGTTACATTTAAAGGAGTGCCAAATTACAAACAATGTCTAAAAGAAAAGCCTCCCATACTAAAGTCAAAATTAACAGAAATTGTCTACCACTTATTCTGTGTTTAATTTGAAATGCCAGCTCCTGTGGTTCTCAGTTCCTAGCATATTCTTGGTGGACAAGGAATCACTTATCAACATTCACAAAACGAAGAAAATGACTGAAGAGACAATGCTGTGGATAAAAGCACAGTTAGGCATCACACAAAGCAGGACTCATCAAGGTGCCTCACCTAATCATCCAATGACAGCAGTCGTTCCAGCCTTAGTTGAGTTTGTCAGAACATTAAAGCAAGTGCACTGATGGATTAGGCCCACAAAGTGTGTAACTGAGCTCTTGGTATACAATAGCAGTGTGAAGAGCATTATTGAAGCCTTAGGATGTTCAGCTTCGTTGTGCACATTGGGCTCCATGAATTCTAACCACTGTGCAGAAATGTCTGCTCAGATTTGCTCTCCTCCGATGGGACTGAAGATGGAAGCTTTTTGTCACAAATTGTCACTGGGAAGGAAACCTGGATCAATGTCATCACTCAACTGGTCCTTGAAAGATGTTTAACCCCTTTGGAAGACGGTCACAATTATGGCTCTTTTTCTAGGGAGGCTGTGGGATTGATACCCTTAAATATTCATGACATCTTGTCAAACCGTAAACTCGGCCTGGTAAATTCAAACTCTAAAAATGTTACAGAAAAACCTAAGGTGAATTTGACCTCACAAAAATGACAACGCACAACAACCCACGAGTCACCATGACCAAGTCCCAGACTGAAACGCAAAAAGCAATCACAAAGCTGTAGCGAAGTGCTAATCTTCAACATTCTAACGGTAGAGTTCTGCTCCTTCAGATTCCCTCCTCTTTGGATCCTTTAAAGTGGCTAAACTCTTAAAATCAATGGTTATTTAATGGTACTTCATGGTTTTTTACTGGGTTGTGTGGTTCTTCATATAGCCATTGCCTGAACATGACCATTTCATTTTGGGATGGGCTCTTTGTTCTTTGATAAACTTCCTAATATGAAAGAAAAAAAACAACATTTTTTAAGTAAGGTAGGTTACCTAATTTACAAAAACCTTTGTTACTTGACATATGCAGCAAGAGTCTGTTACCAGTTATTTACTGTATGGAGCCTGTTACTGATCTAAATTAGGAAAGGTTCTTTCTGGGACCTTCATGAGGACAGGTCTTTTGGGAACCAAAAATGGTTCCCCTATGGCATCGCTCTGAAGGCACGGCTAGGAGTGCAGGATTTAGAGACTACAAGGAGAATATATCAGTAAAATTGTGTTGCAAAGTTCTTCCTGATAGGCACTCATAGTAAATTAAGATTTGTGAAATTGTGCTCCTTTGAAGTGAATACTCTGCCACAACATATAAATGCTAATTTCCTGTCAGGACTTCACTGTTTAGGTTTGTCTACAAATTGACATGTTGCATCACTACATTTCTAAGATTGTACAGTACACTGTAAAGATCATTTTTACTAATAGGTTGGGAAAAGATAACCCTTACACACTTTTTAAATTAGCACTTGTTTCACCTTATTGCATTAGTTTTTAATCTTGTTTGCTTTGTAAAATGCCTCTTGGTGTTTCCTATTCTTTCTTAAATCCTTACTTTCCAATATAAAATCAGTACATCTCATTGCACTTCTGCTTTTGCTCCCAATAGGACCACAGGAATTGGATGTGCTCAGATGTTTGGCAGACTTGGTGCCATAGCCTGTCAATGGGTAATCCTTCTGGCCGACTTTTGGAGGCCATCACCTTTTGTGACGTTTGGCATCATGTCATTTGCAGCAGGAGTTACTTCTCTGTTTCTGCCAGAGACCCTTGGCCGAACATTACCGGAGACCCTAGAGGATGGCGAAAAAATGGTGTAAAAATATCTCTGGAATAGTCCAAAGTAGCAAAATGTTTGGTGCTTTGAATACTGAAAAAAACTGACCATTGTTAATGGTTACTCGTGAATTTCCTTCTAAAATAATAAACATGCCATAAAAACATTACAGGGCTGCATGGACAGTACAATACCAATTTGTGATCCTTAGGTGGTAGTCATTGCAAAGGCAAGCACTGTGCAGACACCCCAGCTTTTTGTTGAGAGTACAACACAACTTGAGCTTCCTAACAGCATCATTGTAGTGAATGTGAAGCTTGTTTGTCCCATTTTTAAATACAAAAAGTCCTTGATGTCATTCAAGGTTTTTTTTGTTCTTTTTTTAATTTTAAAAAATTAAACTGATTAATTAAACAGAGAAATTAAAAATGAAAATTGAAGTACAGCATATACAGTTCAAATTATTTTTTATTACAGCTATCAATTGACTGGCATTCAGTTCATGTTTGCACATTGTGTCAGGTTCTATATCAGTGCGACAAGTTTTGGGATTAGCAGGTTCCTGTCATGAATGAAGAAACGGATGAGCTCCTCCTGGTTTGCTCATTTACAACACCAAGCTTGTGTGTCATTGTTACTATTAATGTCTCAACCGCCACTTTGAAACTTACATTGCACCAACAATATTTGAATTAGGTTTCCTTTACGGTTATTGTACATATTTTATACTTTCACAATTATATGGTGGCTATTAACATTTGAGAATATTAATTTTTCTGGTAACAATTCAATTGGGTTATCTATATATGTATAAAATACTAAGGATTGTCTGTCTGTTACACAAAACTTGCAAACCGGTGGTCTCGATTGTAGTTGAGAAGTTATGAAGCAATATTCACAATGCAGCCCAAGAATTGGAGGTGCAGGTTACTTCGGCCATGTAATTGGAACTTGGGACCTTCTCGTGGCAAGTAGTGGTACAGCCACACAGCATGGCTGACAGAAGAATAATTGTGGCAAGCTGTAATGACAGTGAAGCACATCTCACAGGCTGACTAATTGTTTTCATTGCCAACACATTTCCAACACTTCAAGCGTAATGGAAAGTCAGACATGAACAAAGAACTGGAGGTACAGGATATGGTCTTATCCACTGTGAGAGATGTATGTCTAGGATGGAGCTCTGCTGGCAGTGGTGTTATCTAAGCTTTGTCACTATGTATCTGAGATATCCCGTATTTGTCAACCTGGGAGGATTGAACTATACAGCAAGTATAGTATGTTAAAAAGCATGAGAACTAAGGGGTCAGAATGAGAACGGAAAAGTAGTGAAAGTCTCATCAAAGTCTAAACTGACCTCAGGTTGATGACACGGCCGGAGACTGAGTTGGAATAGACAGGCGAAAGAATGGATCAGCTAGGACCTCGCGCTGCAACATCTATTGCTGTCGACAAGGACCATGGAAGCAAAACAGCAAGTGAGGCTGGCAACAAGAATTCAGTGATCTCACGCAGGATAGTGGAATCGAGCAAAGCCTCTTTATCCCTGCTGTCAACTACTACCCACATCCCCTGCGAGTCAGCAGAATCAACTCCCAAAAAGTTGCATATGTCTCATCTCAGAACATGGAGATTGAAACGAGTATCTGAGCGGAAGGCGACGATTACCATACTTATGGGAAAAATAGATGATATACACAAGAGAACATACAGAACTGATATTAAAATAGACAGCAGAATGGACAAGCTGCTTCAGGAAATAAAAGATCAGGAGATATGCTTAAATAATATATCTAATGTAAACCTTAATAGAATTCCAGCAAGTATCAATGAAAAAATACAGGAAAATATGAGCAAAACCGAGAGTAAAAAAAGAAAACTCGGTGATCACCTGGAAGTTGTTAAACAAATGTTTACAACTCATACTAAAAGTAGTTGGACAGCTGGCATCCGCAGTTGACAAAAAATCAACTGCTGTAGAATCTGAATGCAAAAAGCTCATTGATAAACTAGTTGTACTGGAAAATAGATATAGTAGGAACAACATCAGAATTGAAGGTCTCTCCGAAAACTAAAAGTCCAAATTCAGTGAAATTCATAGCTGGATTACTTTATAAAATAAGTGGAGAAGACTTTAAATTGGATTCTGAGATCGCTGTAACTTATCGCATATGTTGTATGAATGCTTCAAAACCGAGAATTGTCAGATTCAACAAGCTATGTGTCAAAGAAAATTTGATGTAGATTCTCAGATAGAATGAGATTATATTTGAAAATAAACACATTCATATTTTCGCAGACATCTCCCTTTCAATAGCTGCTAAACAAGCTGTATTCTACAGCATTAAACAGCATTTATGAAAAGCTGAAATCAGATACAGCCTGTTTAAAGCCAAATTGAAAGTTTTTTTCTGATGGCAAATTCTATATTTTTAGTTCTCCCGAAGAAGCTGAAAAAAAGCTAAAAAGACTGAACCTGACATCGTCCAGAATGTGAACATGAGACAGGGTGTGTCCTGGTTATGCAAAGAAGATTCTGCTCGCTACTTGGTCTATCTGAAATGCAATATTTGTTGTAACTATACATTCAATTTCCATTCCATTTTTAGGCAGTTTTTTTTCTTTTACAGTTGCCATATTGAAATTAGTTCTACTAAATATACGTATATTATGGTAATCATTAAGAATTCTTTTTTCCTTATTTCTTAAGGGGACTGTTTAATATTATACCCTAGGGTTTTTTCTTCTGTAGTGTACTATCATAAGATCTGTCATTTTTTTTCCTCCTCCTCCCTAAGGAGACTGTTTAACATCATACCCCAGTTTCATTGTATTCTGACTGTACTACTGTAAGGCATTTTTCCCCCTTACCCTAAAAGGGACAGTTTAACATCATATCCTAGTTTCTACACCACTGCTGTTGGTTTGTTTAGAACATTCTCTGTCTCTTAGTATGTCAGAGGACAGGGACTAAATAAAGTGTGGTCTATCCTCACTTGGGTAATGGTGGTGGGGTTAGGGATATGAGGGTGAGGGGAGAGAGAGCAAGTTATTTCCTATCTATCTATACAACTGTAAGTGCCAACATAGTAATAGGCTGCTTAGCCATAATACTTGGCAATAATATGAAATCAAGGTCACAGCTATTGTATGGAACAATGTACTACCTTTACTTAAGATTATAAAATGCCTTGAAGAGTTCAGAAGAAGTGTCTCTTTGACCAAATAGTGAACTTTGTTAACTGGAATGTGAAAGGTCTCAATCACCATCTACAGAGAAAAAAAAATCCCTTATCAGGCCTAAATAACTGCCAATATTGTACTTTTACAAGAGACACACTGAAAGAGTAAGGACCAATTTCAGTTGCAAAATGGACTGGTCAAATCTTTCACACCATCTACACAAAGAAAAGTGGAATTGTGGGAATCTTAATACACAAAACAATCTCTTTTGTAGCATCAGACGTACTATCGGATCCTGAGGGTGATATCTCATGATGATGAGTAATCATTTTAAATCTAATTTTGATAAATATCTATGCACCTAATGTGCACCTAAGAGACCTCATTCAAAATGTATTTGCATCTATTCCTAAAATGAAGTCATACAATTATAATGGCTGGAGACTTTATGTTTTAAATCCACACCTGGCTAGGTCTTCAATTACAATGACGATAACATCTAAAACAATTATACAGTTTGCAATGGATCAGAATTTATCAGACCAATGGAGATTTACAAATTCAAAGCTCAAGAGTATATCCCTTCTTCTCATCAATAATCACAGTTACTCAAGAATCTATTTCTTTATAGATAATTTATTGCCCATTATCAAATCTTGCAAGAATGATACTATTGTTATCTCAGACCACACCCCTCTGATCATGTAGCTTAAATCACTCTTTAAACAGGACAGATTATTTCAAATCTCTCCCACAAAAATAAATTGGAAACCAAGAAAATGTCCGAGTTAGTGAAATGACCAGGATAATTCAAGAATATGCTAGGTCTCCAAATAAGACAAATTATAGGCAAAGACAGGTTCTGCAATAAGAATTTAACCTCTTTACAACAAAATAAATGGAACAACTCATTTTTGAATTGTGACATTATTACTATCAATATGGAGAGAAGGCTAAAAAGAAGGGAAATTGAGAAAACAGCAGGCCTAGATGGCTACCCAGTGGAAGTTTTTCAAATAAGTTAGCACCGCTATTATAAGGAACATCTACAGAGCCAGAGACAACAAAACCTTACCTCAGACTTTTCGCCAAGCATTAATTACCGTGTTTCCAAATAAAAATAATGACTTAATACAATGTGCATCATTTCGACCAATTTCACTTCTGAATAATGATGTTAACATACCATCCAAAATTTTAGCTAGAAGGATTGAGAAAATACTTCCTTCTGTAATATCACAAGACCAAACCGAATTTAATACAGATACTTAGATTATAATCTTCAACATTTGCTTAATGATATATACTCACCCATTAAATCTCATGCATCAGAGATCTTATTTTCTTTTGATGCAGAAAATGCATTTAACATGGTCGAATGTGATTACCAAATCTCCACAATGCACAAATCTGGGTTTGGTCCACACATATGTGCAGGGATAAAATTACTTAATACCAGTCCAGAAGCTTCTGTATCAACAACATTATTTCAAACTACTTCAAACTAGAATGTGGTACTCAACAAGGATGCCCCCCATCATCATTGCTCCTTGCAATTGCCATCAAGCCATTTACTTTCGAAATGCATCAGAGATGAAAGGGATAACCAGAGAAGGACTTGAACAGAAAATATCACTATATGAAGATGACACAGTACTGAATATATCAGACTCACAAACCTCCGCACCAGTAGTCCTTAATGCACTAGCAGAAGTTCAAAAGATATCCAGACTTAAACTTAACAAACAAAAAAGTGCTTTTTCCAGTGAACTTTCTTGAACACAATATTAGACTGAACACCTGCCCATTTATGTTAGTACAGTAGATCAGTTTAAATACCTAGGGGTAAACATCACAAGAAAATTTAAAGATCGTTTTCAACAAAATGTTGCTGTCTGCATGGAAAAAAATGTAAGAAGATGTGAACAGATGGCATACTCTCCATGTTACCCTAGCAGGGAGAATCAACACTGTCAAGATGAACATCCTTCCTAACCTTTTTTCTTTTTCAGAGCATCCCCATATACATAAAAAATTGATTCTTTTAAAAATTAGACTCAGTTACAACCTATTTGGAATTTGAAACATCCACACACCCACAGAGCAACTCTACAACAACCTAAAGAAGAAGGGGGCATAGTACTACATAACTCAACTCTATTACTGGGTGACTAATATACAAGCTATAAGGACCAGGAAATCAACACCAATTGATGAGCATACACAATCCTGGTCTGCAACAGAGTTTTTTTCTGTTCTTCTTTGAATGCCTAGCTCGTGTGTCCCAGTAAACACAAATTATTGTAAATATGCTAATAATCGAATTGTCCATCAATCACTCAGAATATGTAACCAATACAGGAAGCACTTTAAAACAGAGAAACTTTTATCTGTTGCATCCCTACATGATAATTAACTTTTTCTACCCTCTCAAACCTACATAGCATTTAACCTTTGGATATCATTCGAGATTAAAACACTTGTATATATGCATCTTATGAACAATTACGCTTCAAATTTTACGTCCCATCTGACAATTTTTCCGCTACTTTCAGATCAGAGACTTTGTTAAAAGGAACCTGCCTACTTTTCCTTACCTACCACCAAAGTCTATTACACAAGAAATGTTGATCAGTCTTGAAGACTCAAAAAGCATCTCAATAATATATAAAATACTTTAAAGTTCCTTCCTTCTAAAGATCCCAGGGTACGGTGGGGAAAGGTTCTTTGACTTATTATCTCTCAAAAGGAGTGGAAGGCAGCCATGCATAGAAAACACGCAAGCTCCATATGTAAAAAGCATTCAATCATTCAACTCAAAATCTTTTTTGAGCAGATTTATCTTGGTTAAAATTGTCAAGAATGTATTTGAATACCTATCAGACAGCCTTGGTGTCACAATCACTCCTAACCCATTAACAGCTGTGTTTAGTTTACTCCTGGATGGGCTTGAGAGAAGGACAAATTGATTGCAATCACCCACCCCACATTATTAGCATGCAGAGTTATACCTGTTATAAGTCAGTAGATACTGTTTGAAATTGTGTAAAAAAAAAAAAAAATCTCACTTAGTGGGCCTGTTCAAAACTTTTTTAAAGTACGGCAAGACCTAATTAATAAAATTTTAGATTAACTTTTATATCCAGGAAAACGATATTCCCCCTTCTTTGAAAAAGAATTGAAGGTACATCTGTCGCATTATTGGCCTTTGGATCCTTTGTACAGTTAGTGGTGGCAGGGCCACTCAACATTGGTGAAGTGCTATGGATGTCAGCAAAAGAACCCTGGTGACATCTTAAGGCAGAGAAGCATGTTGCACAGGCTGACTGATTGTTTCCATCGCAAACTCAAATCATACACTTGGGAGTACAAAAGATGGTCATACAAAACATTAGGGCACAACAAAGGCAGAGTGACCTGGGGTGATGTGGTTCTGGAGAAGCATTATTTACCACCTTTCTTCAAGAAACGGATATCTGAGTGTTTCCTAGTTATATATATCTGTATACTGTTTTTTTAAGGACCAACACTGGTGATATTAAAATTGTACTGTGTGCTGTATTTGCTTGATAATTCTTTCTTCCACTGTACATCAATTATTATTTCACATTTTCAGGAGTCCTAATTAACATATTTTGTAATATAGAGGTTTTAAAGGGCTTTGCTTTGGGAGTTGATACAAGCATAGTCGGGGTCATTTAGTAGTCAATACATGGAATATATTATGAACTGTTCTTCACATTAACAGAACAAAGCCAGAATCAAAGCCATGAAACGAAACAGGAGTCAAAACTAGAAATGTTTTTTATGATTATTAGTTTTTTACTTGGTGAGCACTGTCCCTCATGAAGTCTTTCCTTAAATTAACTGAAGTCTCGCTGTTCTGCTGTGTATCCCAATTTTTTGAACAGTGCAATTTGCTCTTGTCATGTGCCCCACAGCCATGCATCCCTTACAATATGCTACAGCAACAGAATAGAGGCACCCATCAAAAAGAATAGAAGATAATAAAGGAAAATCAAAATAACAAGCAATAAAAATTAATAACATGGCTGAACAAACTTACAAATTTCCAGAACAAAACCTTAGAGTTAATAACAACACTATAAAGTCAAATACTGACCTTGGACCCAAAACACTCAGTGACCAGGTACACTTACGAGCATCTTTGACTAATTGTGACTAGCACAACTGGCATTGCATCTAAAACCTCACTCTTTGCCTTGTGGATGGAAAACCCAGTTTGCAGCTACATACAGCTTTTTGTGACTGAACCCAGCTGAGTGATGTGGCATACCTGACCACTAGGCACACAAAAGTAAAAACATCACTTACAGGTCTGATTCTAATAATAAGTCTTCATAAACTTGGGTTAGATTAGGCTTCTTTAATTTAGTCAGACACCTCATGAGGGTCAATTACGGATTTTCCTTTGAAACATTTGAAGTTAGACCAGTTTCCAAGTGGTAACCCAATGAGGAACACATACCACCAGGCTCTAAGGAGCAGTGGGACACACACGACTTCTATCACCAAACTACACCAAGTTAATAATCCTAAGAGAGAGTTAAGCAGAGTTCATTCAATGTGGGCATTAGGCTCCACATTAGTCTGTCTTATCTTCTTTCATCTTAACATTTTGACAAACCAAAGGGCTGAATCTCTAATGTTCACCTATGGTTCACAGCAGAGAGTGGGATGATGATTAGCACTTTCAAAAAGGAGGGTATGATCGTCTTGCATAATAGTGGTTTCATTTCTACTATCAACTTTTTTTTTTTTTTTTTAAATATATCAACTTAGCCTAATTGACTATATTGTGTCACAGTTTCTAATAAATTCATATACTAAATGTATCTAAATGTGTAAAACAACTTACGTATAATCAGTTTAGAGCTAAGAGAATTTGAGCAATTAATGATCTGCATCATTTCCACATCTACAGTACATGTATTAACATTTACTCTCTGCAGTACAAAAAGCTGGACCAAGAAAGGGAAGGGGAAAAAAAGTGAAAATGGCATTAGCAGTGGTCACTGTGACCAACATTCACTGACAAATACTGGAAGCCAGTTATGATGAATTGTAAAAATACAGACATACAATTCAGTGTTCAACAAGTGATATGGTATGTGAAATTAGACAATAATGACAAACACTGGCAAGTGGCATTTGTTATAAAGCAAGCCGCATGACACAATAAATCAAGAATGATCTTTAATATCAATATATACATACTTTAAAAGAAAATATCTTTAAAAAATTAAATGAAATAAATACAATATGATACAATTTCCACAATGTCTTTGAAGAGATTCATGATGCTGAAAAGCAGCCAGATCCTTATTTGCACAGTGTGAGCCAGTTCTTTATCTTCAGACTAGACCCGGTGCAAGCTCACCCATTGCAATCACTAAGCAAAACTCACACTGAAAGTAATAAACCACCAGCTTGACCAAGCTCCATTTTGTTGTAAAGAAATCATTTTTGGATTTACAAAATGCTGCAATTTTAAGTATCTGGTTGATAACACGTGTACAGATGGATCAAGAGCTGAACTGTATTTAGAAAAAACAAGCTCAGGTGTAACAGGCATAACAATTTAAATTAAAATTTACAGACTATCTTACATTTATGATTTCAATTCATGTTGGAGCAGATGAAGGCAACATTAATTAGTAGGAGCATAATATTATATTGACGTTTTAAAGGCAAGAGTTTGGAAAGAGCTCCTTTTGACCCATGTACCTACCGTAATTTCTTTATTATTATTATTTTCTACCTATTTCCATATAAGGGACTTGGTTCATTATTGCTGATAAGGTGTTCACTTTGTGGAGACCTTGTGAACTTTTTCTCCTGCAATTTAACATCTTCAAATTCTGAACTTTCAAGAAGGGATGCAGAGATGCTCTTAACAAACAAATAGGGCACAAGATAACATATTATTGAATTCGATGAGGTGCTAAGAGGAGTCCTGGTATAAAGGCATCCATAGTGAAATACAAGACCTTTTACTATGTGATCTGCACAAATTTGCCTTCTAATTTTGGATGGCCCTGAACACATCATTAGCTTAGGAACTCTAAACAAGTAGGTTGAGCCTTTCATAAATAAATATACCCTTTTTCTCAAGAAATTATCTTTCATCATTAGCATCAACACTAAATAAGTCATCTTTATTTCTTTCTCTCTCTCTCTCTCTTACTCACATAGATAAAATCCACTAACAATGCACCGGTGAAACAAAGTATGTTTAATCTCCACATCAGGAAATGTAGTGTGGTTGCTTAAGTTATTTAATATTCCCAATAGCTAGAGAAGTAGCATTGAATGATTAACACCTGATAATCTTCAGATACTGGGTTCCAAGTGCATTGGCATCATGTTACGTGTACTCAAGTTTAGTAAAGCTTAATACAAGCTTTCGCTTTGGTTTCATGGAATGCCATATCATAGCTTTTTTGAGAACTTTGTAAGTTTTTTGTCTTAAATATGAACTGAATTTATCAGCTGCATGCTGACCAATCACAGTGTATAAACATTACAAGCTGGTTCATCCTTTAGAAAGGACATAAATATCTCAGCTTTTAATGAAATGCTTGTTTGTCTAGTACAAAATAATCATCCTCATTATCATCATAAATATTACATATTTTAAATATTATTACTTTAGGGGCAAAACACCAATTCACACATATTTTTGCCAGTATACTGCATTGGTACTTGCTTTGAATATACAGAAAGAGAAGGCTTCCGAGGTAAAGTGAATCTGGGGGATTGTGGCGTTTTTTTGCACTGAAAAAATAGTTAAATTAATAGTAAAAAATAATTGATTTCACTACAAGTCAGTGGATGTCAGCTTTTTCATGCTTCGGCGCTGCGCCAGACTTGAGGCTGCCACAGGTTCTAGAACTGGCTGGCATGTTTTGTGGTTCAGTGCAGAATATGTAGCAGCCATTGCTCCCTGTTAAGGAAAGAGAAAATTAAATATTATGCTTTGTTAGTCATACAAATTGCACAGTACAGTTTCTGCATATTTTTTTAAAAAAGAAAGAACGTGAAGAATAATGATTTAAGAAAAAAAGAATACCCTAAAATGCATATGTTTAATCAGACATCAGTCGTTTTTAGAAAGTACAATATGTAAACAAAACACTATTTCAAAAAAATACAAAGAGTAAGCAATGTATTTGATTTGTTGCCCTAACAAGATATTTCCTGTGATAAAGGATGGTTAAGCCATACCTAAATGCTGATAAACATTTGCATGTGTGTAACATCTGTTTATCATATTTCACATTAATCATATATGCCTTTTTTTTGTTGTGTTCTTCATTCATAAAAGCTTCACTGTTGAAAGCCCATTGGCCAAAGTATCCATTTATGCATCCTTATATTTTTTGTAAGCTGGATTATTCCATTAGAGGATCATGGGAAGCTATGTTATACTTGTAACAAAGTGCTTTCATGCCTTTACTCGGCAATCATATCAAACTGAAAGCCATATGCTGTGGATAATAAGATCCATAAATATGCGTTGTTGTCTGTGGCTTATTACCGAGTGGCATTTTGGATTATCAGATGAAAAAATGTGGGAGAACATATAGGCAGAAAGGAAAGCCTAGTTGACAGTGGGGTATGAGCTCAAACTTCATATCAGGAGATGATTCTTTAGGTATTTCAGGGTAATCTATGAATTCAGAGTGTAAACGGAACTGTTCAAGATGTCAGAAGTGGAAATGTCTCAAATGAAATGTGACTGTAAGGCGAATGATGCCACAGCAAAGACCAGTTGGTGGGCACAAGCTTGAGGGAAACGTCCCCTAATTTAAATGAGGCATTTCATGCAGTGTTAGTAGGAAGGCCCCTGAATTTAATAGTCAGAGAGCATTGGGTTAATAAGTGGCTATTAAGGAGTTTAGCAGGATCAAACTGAATGACTATTAGGAGAGCTTACAGAGACCTTAACAAATCCTTCAATGAATCAGAAAGTGTAGGGGATATGCTATCCAGAGTTTTCACAGCAAATGTGAGCATGTTTAGGGAACAGTGGATTCAGAAAGTATTCAGGCCCCTTCGCTTTCTGCACACTTTATTGTGTTGTAGATTTTATTTTAAATGGATAAATTTGCAGTTGTTGCTCATCAATGTTCAATCAATAACCCATAATGTCAAAACATATTTTCAGAAAGGTTTGAAAATTACTTTTACTTGTACTATTTTGCAGGAGAATGCACAAATGTGTTGGTCAACTCCAAATAAATAAAATAAAATCTTAATTCTAAAACTCTATAATCTTAAATCTAAAACTAAAATCTTAAAGCTTACAGGTTTTACAGGAAAACACAAAGTAAATTCTTTAGTCGGTTCCAAATAAATAAAGTAGATATTAAAATAATCTCAAACAAAAATACCTCTATACTATCCTTTCCTTTGTGTAGATTCAAACTGTTTTAAAATGTTAGGAAACAAACACACAAATAAACAGCCAAAAAACATTTGGTATACAGTCATATGAAAAAAGTTTGGGAACCCCTCTCAGCTTGCATAATAATTTACTCCACTTTCAACAAAAAAGATAACAGTGGTAGGTCTTTCATTTCCTAGTAAATTCTGAGTACTGGGGTGTTTTCCAAACATTCCACACAAGATTTACAGTGAAGCAGTATTTAGTTGTATGAAATTAAATCAAATGTGAAAAACTGGCCGTGCAAAAATTTGGGTCCCCTTGTAATTTTTCTGATTTGAATGCATGTATCTGCTCAATACTGATTACTTGCAACACCACATTGAATTGGATTAGCTTGTTAAACCTTGAACTTCATAGACAGGGTGTCTAATCAAGAGAAAGGGTATTTAAGGTGGTCAATTACAAGTTGTGCTTCCCTGTGACTCTCCTCTGATGAGTGACAGCATGGGATCCTCAAAGCAACTCTCAAAAGATCTGAAAACAAAGATTGTTCAGTATCATGGTTTAGGGGAAGGCTATAAAAAGCTATCTCAGAGGTTTAAACTGTCAGTTTCAACTGTAAGGAATGGAATCAGGAAATGGAAAGCCACAGTCACAATTGCTGTTAAACCAAGGTCTGGCAGGCCAAGAGAAATACAGGAGTGGTAGATGCACAGGATTGTGAGAATGGTTACAGACAACCCACAGATCACTTCCAAAGACCTGCAAGAACATCTTACTGCAGATGGTGTATCTGTATATTGTTCTACAATTCAGTGCAATTTCCACAAAGAACATCTGTATGGCAGGGTGATGAGAAAGAAGCCCTTTCTGCACTCACACCACAAACAGAGTCACTTGTTGTATGCAAATGCTCATTTAGATAAGCCAGATTCATTTTGGAACAAAGTGCTTTGGACTGATGAGACAAAAATTGAGTTATTTGGTCAGAACAAAAAGCCATTTGTATGGCGGAAGAACACCGCATTTCAAGAAAAACACCTGCTACCTATTGTCAAATTTGGTGGAGGTTCCTTTATGCTGTGGGGCTGTGTGGCTAGTTCAGGGACTGGGGCCCTTGTTAAAGTCGAGGGCCAGATGAGTTCAACCCAATATCAACAAATTCTTCAGGATAACGTTCAAGCATCAGTCACAAAGTTGAAGTTATGCAGGGGTTGGATATTCCAACAAGGCAATAACCGAAAACACAGTTCAAAATCTACAAAGGCATTCATGCAGAGGGAGAAGTTCTGGAATGGCCGTCACAGTCCTCTGACTTGAATATCATCGAAAATCTATGGGATGATTTGAAGCAGGCTGTCCATGCTCGGCAGCCATCAAATTTAACTGAATTGGAGAGATTTTATATGGAAGAATGGTCCAAAATACCTACATCTAGAATCCAGACACTCATCAAAAGCTATTGGAGGTGTCTAGAGGCTGTTATATTTGCAAAAGGAGGCTCAACTAAGTATTGATATAATATCTCTGTTGGGGTGCCGAAATTTATGCACCTGTCTAATTTTGTTATGATGCATATTGCATATTTTCTGTTAATCCAATAAACTTAATGTCATTGCTGAAATACTACTGTTTCCATAAGGCATGTCATTTTTAAAAAGAAGTTGATACTTTGATAGCTTAGCCAATGATAAACAAAAATCCAAAGAATTAACTTTTTCATATGACCGTATATACATATCCTCAGTAAAAATTCAAGCAGATTTCAAACGTAAACAAAGGAGAACATAAAATTAACATATGCACTCAATCATGGTTAGATTATGCTCCAAGTTAAACCCCCCCCCTAAACAAATATTTAAAAAAAAAAAGTGTCATGTGTAAACTGTAAAGTCTTCGTAGGAGCATGCTTTTGACACAATTTGCAACGCACATTACTCTGTTTCTTGTTGGACTTTAAATACCCAAAAAGTCTCCACACTACCAAATTCCCCTGACCCTTATTTTCAAAAATGTCTTTTGAGCCTTGGGCTACGTCCGCTGTGGTGTCTACCTCGGTAACGCTTATTTTTTTTTTAGTTTTTGTTAAAGCTTTCTGTCGTCATTTTCTGCTTTATCTCACTCCCACTCCTGACATACTGGTGTGTGTGGCTGATTTAACCCAAACATTACCACATGTGCTTTTGGCAGCTGCTATGCTCCATGTTGTGTGTGTCAACCTAACCTGACGTTGCTGTAACTCTTTGTTGTAACTTGTCATGGCACTATTCTCATTATCATTGGCTTTTCGTGTCTGTCAAAAAATGGATGAATTCTATCAACTTTCTATTGACCATGTCTTATATTTCTATTGACAAAATTTTATTTTGTGATAATTGTCTTCAGTGTTTTATCGCCCAGCCCCAGCCCAAAGTAAAAGGTTATATGCAGAAATGAACTGATGCAGATATGTTGTTACCAAGGCAGAAATTGAAATGATTATCCATGTTCTCATCTCATTGTGTTTGGATTATTGCAAATCTGTCTGTGTAAAGCTAGCTTGACTCATCTTCAGACTGTTCAAAATTCAGGTGCCAGTCTTCTAACATATTCACACAAATGGACCCACATTCTCCCCAGTTTTACACCGTCTAAATTGGATCCCAGTGGAATTTAGGATTCAGTTACAGAGCACTGCATGGGCAAACTCACCAATATATCACAAACCTCCTCACTACACCTCAGGCCATACCCTAAGATATGCTCAGTTAGAACTCCTTTCAGTTCCTCGTATCAAACTAAGAAACATGGGGATCACACATTTCAAGCAATTGCTAAAAGGTTACGGAACAGTCTTCCAGTGAGGTTGAGATTAGCAGAATCTATTTAATTGTTAAGATGCATCTGTTTAGATAAACAATTGGGTACATCTGCCATTCTGTGGTGGGTGTCTTTTATATTGTCCTTGTTCTGAATGTTGCTTTGATATTTAATTTTATTCTATGTTTTATTATTCAGAGCTTTGTGACTGTTGTCTGTGCGCTTTATAAATACATTTTTACTTTTACTTACTGGTATGGAGACCAATAAATGTTTCAAAAGAGTAATTTCTAAGAAGTACAGTACTGAAAAACATAGCCATCAAATACGTCATTCACTGCTTCACTAGTTATGCGATTCTGTATATGTGCATTTTTCTTCCTCAGATCTGGCCACGAGGGTCTAGGTTCTGTAGCATTTAGCCCTCATGGCCATCACTCATCATAGAATGGGCATGTAGGGATTAACCTATTTTAGCAGGCCAGAAAGAGATTCAGCATGGCCTGCCAGGGTAGAGGTAACACAATGAATGGGAGGAAAGCAAAGTGCTCGTTTAAGTCACCATTTCATAAGGCACAATACACTATTTAAACTGAAGGAAAGGAAAAATATTTTTGTATGTTAATTACATATTACACATTTGCTAAATTTCTCAAAATATTACATTATCTGTAAATTGTCTTTAAAAATTAGTAACTTTTTTGATTTGATATATTTTCAATATCACTGAAATGCAACAAAAATGAATGTTGTTTCCCTTTTACATTACTGACTTTTGTTTCGAGCTTACCACCCAAGAGCATATGTAGTAATTGTTAGAGTATACAACAGGTCAGCCAAGTCACTGCTGCCAAGATTAGAAGCAATGCTTTCCTTCTTGTGACTACACAAACAACTTGTAATAATTTCAAGAAAAATGGACCAGCAGCTTGAACTTTACTGAGCTGTTTGTCTCACCAATTAACTCCACGAAATGGAGGCTGTACAAGTCGGAAACAAATATTGCAAAAGCTCAGAAGAAATGTCATGAAACAACAGACAGATTTGTGGAGTGCAATACAAAAGCCAGTGTTGAACTGTAAATGTTGTGATTCAAAATGTTTCTACAGCATATAGAAAAAATAAATTAAAGAAAACGTTAAGTGTAGTGGCTAAGTGAATACTCACATTCAACAGTAAAAACTACAACCAGTATGAATTTATTTTGGTCAGTGTAACTAAATTTAAATTCACATTGTTAAAAAACTACAGAGTACATTAAAAGACAATAAAAAAAAAATAAAATGCTCCTACTGTCTAATGTAATCAACTCTAGCTTTTTAACAGACCACAACAGATCATTTAAATTAGTAACTTGGCTCTTGGCCTTCCTGTTGCAGACTAATCATCTATTATGTCTCTTTACTTAATCTGCTTGTTTATATTACATTACACTCACACACTCAACCAATCTTTCCCTGTTCATTCTTTCAAAAGTTTTAAATACAGTTATAAAATAGAACAAATAATTTATTATTGAAAGAAAAAACATAAGGAAATTAAAATCCACTCTTTTGTTTACAGATGGCAACACAAGGAAAACAAAAAGAATGAAGGAAGCACAAACCTAATACCTTGCAGCACTTGGTCAGACCCAAAAAGCAAATGCTCTGTATTAATTTATAATAAACATTACTTTTCTGCAAATATCTACAGATGCTTACATTACTGTAGTCACCATCATGAGATCTATAATAATCTGCTTAAAATTAATTACAAATATAAATTATACTTATAAATAGAAAGAGTTACTCATAGTCCCTGAGCTCAGTAAACCTTTCTGTCATTAACCATTTTTCTTCAATAACTTAAAGCAATGGAGTACCTAAAAAGCCAGCTTTGATGGTTTGAGGACAATGAGAAAATTAGGATTAGAGCTAAATTTAACTGATTCCCTTTTCTCCACTGCAAAGAAGAAATCAAAATCATACAAAAAACAAACTACAACACACAATGGATCATTGAGGTTAACAATTAAAACAGACACTTATAAACTATGCCACCAAACTTATACAAACAGCAAGCCATAAACAAATCATAACTGTCTTACTATACTGCAGTATTACTGTTTATATAATTGCGGCCTTCAGCAAGTGGCTACAAAATTACAGAAGGGACACTCGCCAGGTGGTCTGTGTCAGCAAAACTTTGACCTGTCCTGGTATAATTAGCTGTGGATCTGCCAGAGGTTTACTTCTCTCTTTTAACTGCAGTGCTTGTTATTTCTCAACTGGTTGTGGTATGTTGTACCTTATATTCAAGAACTTGTTTTAACATGACTTGTATACACTATACCCAATTAAAATGGAAAGGATTTATTTCCTTTTAATGTTGTTTATATATATGTATATGTGATAACTGTTACGTTATTAGGTCTGTAAATGTCTTATTGTAATCAATTTGTTCACCTAGGATACTGTGCAAAACAAATGCACAAGCACAAATGCACAATGTGAATAGTGAATCCATATCATGACTTAGAAAGCATACATACTAAAGCCTCCAAAACTCCAGTCCTTCATACAAACAACATCGTGTTTAACTTAAAAAGAAGACTCCAAATCAGACCTGCATAAGTTGCCAGTAATGACATAAAAAAACAAATGGCTTGACAAAAGTGCATACCATGCTTCATTTATTATACAATAATCAATTAGCTTTTTACTCACTATCACATATTTATATGTCTTAATAAAGCAAATAACAGTTCTTAAGCTGTACCTTTATTATTATTTAATAAAAAAAGTACTACTTTGCTGAAGGATAAGACGTCTTCAGTATCTCAAGTATGGCACTGCATACAACTAACAACTCTTTTGCTAACTGAATAGATAGTTGATTATTAGTTTAATGAACCAATTCTTCTAGGATTTTAAAAGGCAACCATTGTGCAAAAGTGCATTTATTTGAAAAATGAATTTCAATTCTTGCACAATGCTCTGCTTCATCACAACAGTAGAAGCATACTCTAAAATGACACTATACAAAAAAAGTGTGCAGCTAAAAAAAAAATCTTATTACTAACTTTAAGGTCTAGCTTAACTGTTTCCAGACAGTTATTGACATCAAGGGAAGACGGGTGAAACTGTAGATAAGTCTCAACATGCATTTCCTAGAGTGCTTTTTTACGTTAGATGGCAGCAAAGATTGCAAAAATAAACCGGATTGTCGCACATTTGAAACCTCCTTTTTCCTTACAGCATTACAAAGTGATAGTCAATATCACTGGAAGATATTGTTCATATTATTGATGACTTAAGAGTCTTGAGCTGCCAGAAGTAAAAAGTGAAAGTGCTGCTAGATTATCACCAGTTTGAGAGAGTGACAAAGGGATCACACTAATATGTTTTCTTTACAGATGTTGCACATTATTGTCATGCTCCTATAACAAGTTGGCTAATTTTTTACAGATCTCGTGAGACCTGGATTTCTTACCAGATGTGATGTGAATACACGTTTTAGATTTCCTTGTTCTTTGACTTTCCACTGTATTGACATCCTGACTTTTTTCTCTGTCATATCCCAAATTGTAATTGTACAATGGCCAAAGTAAATGATGTACGTCTTAATTCCCAATTCAACTAATCAGTTATAAAATTTGCTGGGAACTATTTTCATCATCAATTATTGTTAATGTTATTGATAAGATGTTGCAAATGAACTCAAATGCCTCCTTAAAAACTGAAAAACTTATGCTTTGCAATAACAGATCATAATAATAAACAACTCCCTAAAATTGTTTATTTTATATTCTACATGAAAACATACTGAATACACAATGGATTCAGAAAGCATTTAGACTCTGCACACTTTGCTGCTTTGTAGATTTAATTTCAAATTGACACATTTACCATTTTTTCCCATAAATTCACACTCAATAACCCATTACTGACAAAGAAAAAATATATTTTCATAAATGTTTGCACATGTATTAAAAACAAAAAAAAAAAAAAAATAGAGTATAGACAGATCTACAACAAAGTGAAGAGGTCTGAATATTTTCTGAATCTACTGTAAATGCTTTAGATATGCTCACCTTGACTAGGTGAGGTGCTTCATGCCGGCAGAGCTGGTAATGAGGCAGTTGGTCCCGGCAAGCTATCCACGAGTGTTTTAACACCTGTTCAGCTGTGTAGCGCTGGTGAGGATCTACATGAAGCATATGTGACAACAAGTCCTAAATTTGTAATAAAAATACATAAAAACAATACATGAATTACCAAAGTTAAATACAAAACTCTATGATAATAATATAATGACAATAAAATAAGTGTAACACAAGTTTGGAGGACAAATGTAATAGCAAATAAAAATGTTACAAATCAACTAAAATCAAATATTACTTCCTAAAATGTCCCAGTACTGTTGAATCGCATTGTAGATTAACAAAACACTTAAAGTAAAACATAATAAATCTCCATGTCCTCATCCCTTTTGATTTGAAGAAAAAAAGAAGTTATTTATACTCAGTAATAAAGCAGGAAAGCTATCAGTTTTCAGAGCTTATTCAAACAGATCCCACTACTTTGCCTTACAAGATAAAATTATAAAATAATTCCACCTATCCCTAACATTTACATCTATAGTATGTTCGGGGAAAACTGGAAAATCTAGAGAAAGCCTACACTGATGTAAGGAGAATGTGCAGACTGCATAAAGAAAGTGGCAAAATCAAAAATTTACTCAGGTCCGTTGATCACTGTGCCATCATGCGCCTTGCATGTATAAGCATTATTTACCTTTGAAGCCTCAGAAACAGAGTCCCAATTTCCTCCACTTAAGGAAAAGTTACCACTTCCAATTCTTAGCAAAATTTCTTCTGGGGTATCATTAGGTCCATTGGCAAAAGGTGTATAGCTGTAGAAATTTCAATGGAAAGTTCACATTAATTAGCTGCTTGCACCAGACTGTATTTTAAAAATTCCACAAGGCCCCTTAGTTACTAAATATCCGCTTTAAGCAGTCTCACTCACATTTTGCTGCTTAGCTGTGAGCTAGAAACTATACTCAAAAACAAATGACACAACTATGATAAAAAAACCCTGGCTCACTTGCTGCATTTCCACAACACTATTACAACTGCTAAATGTGGCCTTATCAACAGAAGTGAACCTTTTGGCTTGTATCAATAACTCTGGAAACTGGCCACAGGATGAAAAAACAGGGTGAATTATTCCATTGTGTTGATCTGTTTAGGAACATGAAAAATTGACAGTAGTTTTTATGAAAGCAGTCAGAAATGCGTAAAGTGCAATGTAGGTACCTTCATCCCTTAGGACTTTTTGGATTTGTACCTTTCCCCATTACAGCTCTTATAAAGGCCTGAGATTCCTCTATTCTGTAAGAGGAGTAAAATTTAAAAAAATAATATACCAATGTAAATGTTTCAAAGGTCAGTTAATAATGTACATTTAATGCGATGGACCTCTTCACATGTTTTTGCAGTCAGAGAAGCCAAACCCAGTGAGTAAGAAAGGTCCAAGGAGATTTTGTAAAATGTTAAGTAACTAGATAATGAATTTCATAATTTGACAAAAAATTAGAAAACATTAGCAAGTAATATGCTGTGAAATTTTGTTGTTTTCCTTTATTGCCCATTTTTTTTTTGACATCAATGAGGAGTTTTCAGAAAATTCACAAACAAGTCAAATCACGATGTCACTGCGGGTATTTTAACAGTAGTTATAAAAATTTTGATATTGTTTTAAAACAGTCAGGAAATATGTTCAGTATATAAATTCAACAGGTGGCAGCAGACATTAGTTAGACAAGTTGGGCCAATTCTTATTAATTGGTAGTTTATGAGTAAAATGTCAGGGTAGGGGATGCCAGCCTAAACTGGCAATATACTGGTTCACACACCCAATTATTAAATTTTAACCATTTTTAATTCAATTATTTTATAAAGAGATACATAAACAGATACATAAACCCTTTGTTCCTATTATTTCTCATTCAGACCAAGGGGAAAAAAGGTTTTTAAGCAATTAATCCATTCTAATGCTTTTTTTAGGCGACAGGTTTTATTCCATTAAGTTTCATGTTCAACTGCAAAGAAAAGTGGTGTATGGCCTGCTTGTGCAAAATGTTTGTACAGCCTAGTGGTTTTCTATTGGTTCTCAATCAACCTCAGATGCTGCACACACCTTGCCCTAATGGTGTTTTTTGTCTTCCCAATGTATATCATGCCACAGGGTTGGCACTGTATCCCATAAATACAATTAGTCGTGGTGTCAGGTTCTTCATGGTCAACAATACTTACATAAAGAAAAAAAGGAGCCAAATCAATGACTTAGCAATTAAACTAACAGTATGAATATAATAGTTGTTTCAGCCACATCAGAAAATAAACTAAAAAAAAAAATTGATTTGCTTATTGCAGTAGCACCACTCACTTTCAAAATTACTGATTTAGACTCTCGATTCACTTTTCAGCTTTATTTTCTCAACTTTACTTCCAGTTTTATGCTCTGTACACCAAGTGTCCACTTTAGTAGGTACATTTGCGCTTTCTATGCAATTTGACGGCTCAGTCAGTACTAGCATCATATCAGTGCAGATAATGATAATACGTAAAGCGATATTTAAATGCTGCAGAATATCTGAACATTATTTCCAATTAGGTGCACCTCTCATGAAAAATGTACCAGTGTGAAAATGTACTTTTTTAGTAGGATAATGATCTACTGTATGCTATATGGCTAGTAAAGTTATGGGCAGGTTTCAGAAAGATGAGAGTGAATTTAGGTTAAAGGAGTGACTTTTCAGTCATCAGTTAAAAAAAGAAACAATATTTAAAGAAATATGGAAGACTGAATTGTCATTCTATAATAAAATGAAATTGGTCTAAACAAACGCATGTGGTTGGTGTTGTCTTTCATTATGCATATAAAAGTAAAAAAGTAAATTAAACAAATAATACATAGGTTATGTGAAATGCAACTAATCATATCATATACAAAAAATTGTGCATTAGGTCCTGATATTGAAACAATCTGCATGATTCCAGGCAAAGCAAGTTGTTTAACTACTGTTATGGAATGCCACTTCTCCTTTAGTATTCAAATAATGTTCCAAGGTTGACTGACAGCCTTGCATTTATGAAAAACCAATGTATGAAAAAAATATACTGAATACACTGATTTTATAATGCATGCAGGTATTCACAACTTAACAATATACAAGTCCATCCAGTCTATATGGACCATGCACCATGATGCCCAGACTGCAATCTCTTACATACATCATAGTTTGCAGTCAAGTTTGATTTTGAGATTTATCAAGGACTTTGTGCAATAGCTGCACTTTTGCAGATTTGTGGTGAAGCTGGAGCTAAATCACTAGACAAAGCTTTTGATTTAGCAATCAGCCTATCACATCCTTACATATGGTCAGGAGTTCTGGGTAATGATTAAAGTATGAGAGTGTAAGCATGTGTTGCCAAAGTGAGATTCCTGCACAGAAATGATGGGATCACTGTCCATAATAAAATGAGAAAATCAGAAACACAGGATGACCTCTGAGTAGAGCCACTGCTTCCCAAGATCAAGAGAATCTAGTGGAGGTGGCTTGAGAATGCATAATACAAGGTGTCTACAAAGCACATGGAATTTGGTGAAAATCCACTGGCACAACAACGACATGCTGGCGTGATTACATCTCTCATGAGACAGACTCAAGGACTTGCACCTCTCAGTTTTTTATGAATGTAAAAGCAATGCATTTTATTGATACCTGTATAACAAAGCACACTGTTTCTACATTCCCATAGATATCACCCACCCAATATTATAACTGCTGTAGAGATTCTGATTCAACATGCTCTGTCCATGTACAAGCGGGGGATTTTCTGTTTAAGTTCATTAGTTTGGATCAACAAAGTCTTGATATCATTGATCACTAGCACCTGTTTGTTATGTTTGTATAATTATGCAATGGACTATATATAGACCTACAGAGCAGACATGTTTAAATCTGAAACCTGATCTGTTATTTAATATGTTATTTTCTTTAATGAAATACAAAAATGTATCTGTAACATTTAGTTTTTGGTGGAAAAATCTTTGGAAATCTCACATTTGCTCTTTTCTACTGATACACTAATGCAAAAAACAAAAAATGAATGTGATGGTGCTGATGGGCTCCATGCTCCCACTCCTATTTTGGGAGCCAACTGAACCTGATACCGTTGATAGTCTTGACTGGGATGAGCTTGGTAAATGAGGACAAACGCACACAAAGCAGGGGATAGATACAAAGCTGCTCTAGTGCTTTTATCAAAACAAAATCCAAAACAAAAGTTAGCTCGGTCTTTTATCTTAAAACCTTAAAACTGGGTCAGTGACCTTAAAATGTCAGGCCATAATCTATGAGATGAAAGGCAACAGAGGAGTTAACAGGATTGTTAAGCAGAGCTAAATGGGGAATGATATAAGAATTCTTCTTTCTCCACTGTGTTACTTAACTGTAACTTGCCTTGATATCCAGATTGGTCATACTGTAGTCTATAAGGGATTTGCACATTCCACACGTCTAAGTTTTCTGTGTGTACACGCATTTCCCTCTACTTCTCTCAAAGAGATACTATATGTAGTTTATTTGGAAACTATAAAAAAATGAATCAGTTAATAAAGCGCCTTGTTGATGTGCCAAAACTCCTTGTTTATAAATTATACAAATACAAATATCTGTCATTATGAGTCTATGTTTTTTGAGAGACTGAGATTGTTTGTATTTTGCAAGAAATGACAGGTAATGTCACTATAATTGACAGTGTTAAAATTTTCAAAACCAATATCCTATTTTTTTTTGTTATTCCAAACTTGGTTTAAGGTCGATTTTGAAATTTTTACTTGGCGATTTTATCTTTGATCCTGCAGCACAATCACAATTTCTCAAATAAAAACATTATTTAACTTGTGGATGTAAAGTATTTTGCCATGATATACACAAGAAACACAACAAGAAAATAAGAGCACATATATGACCACTCTTTTATTGCAAAAGATTATAGAATTATTTATAAATACTGTATGTGCTCCTATTTTAAATAAAAGACATGAACAAAGCACTTAACCTTCTGGCTTTCTCTGTTTAAACTGTAAGTAATGGCATGAGCAGAATCTCTAAGACCAGCCTCCCAGATTAACCCTAAGCTTTTTACATAATCATAGCTTTTGTGGAACTGGCATGTTATCTTTATCAAAGCAATTTATTCTGAATTTGAAAAGGTCAACTGGGTCCATCCCAGCCTTATTCAGAATTTTAACCAAACTACTACTTATGCATAAGGTAAAACTCATTTAAAGGCTCAAAATCACTGATGCAAACCTGTGTGTCATTCCCTAAAGTCTGTAATATCATAGCTTTCTTTATCCTAGGAATAAAGTTGCCATACTTTTAAAATTGGGACTGATGCTCCCAAAGAGTATACTTTTCCTGCCCTGCAATTAAAAACATCTGGCAAGTTTCTTTGTTTCTCTATAGGAGTGCAGTCTAGCAAGAGGGCAACACCATTAGCAGAAGCAATCTAATTGGAAGAACTGAAGAAACTGAAATGCCCCAATTCATAACATCTTGGGGTAAAGTATTTGTCTTATTCTAAATCTTACTATATGACTGTACCTACTATGAATTTAGCTTTCTTTTGCCTTCAAGATCACTTTATGAGAAACCTTTTGTAATCTGTACAGGATCTCTGATTTGCTGGGAGAACGATTTGCCAAGTATATGTCTACAAAAGCTTTAAAGCCTCCGCCTGATTAGCAATCATACTCTTAAAACTCAAGAGTACTCGCTGTCCTGAAAACCCGGTGAAGCACTTATACACAGCTTGATCTTGAGTGCACAAAAAGGCAGTCAAATGACCCCTGTAAGTTTTTTTCTTGGTGTTCGATCAAGGTTACACAGTTTAAACCAACGGTGAGCTACAAAAGGTCAGGCATTATTTGCTCTTTTAGAGATTGTTACAATAATCTGAAAAAAAAAAAAAACAAAAACAAAAGCAAATCTTAAAATCAAGAATGTGTTTAACACACTTTACATCTCTCAGGATGCGGCTACAGAATATTTTATATCTTTAAACACAGCTAAAACATGAAAAAGGGCTGCCGTCTCTATCTAAAGATGCTAAATTTTAAAAGTATAATAAACAATCCATACATTTATTCCTTTCATTTAGAAGAAAAATAAGTAATTTCTACGGAGGTTCTCATTTTGTGTTTTTGCTGGCTAAACAGTACCCACCAGTTGCAAACTTCAGATTATGAAGAAACAATCTTATCTTGAAGGGCTAAAGGAGATCACAACCTGTGCATAATGGATGAGATGACTTATAAACTACATTGGCACATTTAAGTGTGCACCCTCATGCTGGCCATGTCCCAGCAGCCCAGTCTTGGATTATTACAGAAGTCAAAAAAAGACCATGTCTCTCCAGAAATGTGGCTTGGTTATGATGCCCCGCTTTTAAAGAAGCACAGACTTGGTGCGAAAAAAAGCATATTGAGAAAACCTTTTTAATGGTTTGCCATCCTCATGCTCTAAAGCATAAAGCAAAGACCTAGGAGCACAGTGGTTAGCATAGCAACTGAACTGTACCCGAGTCCAGTGCTGAATGACATGAAGTGTGTAGTGTGAATTTTCATTCCTTGCTACTGTAGTAGATTCTTTTATGTCCAAACGCCATACATTTCCAAATTGGTCAAGTATGCCTTGGGATGTGTCAGTTTTATTTTAAGCAGTCCATAGCGAATGTATTATGGCTAGGAGACTAACAATGGATGTGATCTTCAAATCTGATTTTAAGCAGATAATGACACCAAAAAAAAAAAAAACAATTTTACAATGCTGAACAGTAATAAAGAAGGCAGAATGAATGTAGAAGAAAATAGCCACTTCCTCAGCACTCAATGAAGAGGCAAGCACCTATGCTGAATGGTGCTCATATTTATTTGTCAGGCTCCAGTATACCTCCACCTTCACAAACAGCAAATCCACTTTTTTAACTTGCTGCAGGAGAACCAAACCTACTTTTCTGCTATGGAGATACATGCTTTGGTGTTTTTTTTTTATTTTCTCATTATCACTCCATCCTCAACAAGGAATAAAACAAAATAACTAGAAATATCCCAGTACATAATTTGTTGCCATTTGCCCAAGTCAACCACACAGCTGATCAGCTGGCATGGGTTTAGGACCATTACTCTACCTGATCTCAAATAACTGGAATTGTGCTCCTATTCTGCCTCCAACTTTGCTGTTGTGCCATGTCAAACTACAACTTCTAACACAAAATAATTTCCAGGAAAAGGTCATTTGTGCAACAAAAATCAGTGACTTATATACTATTATAACACGAATGCTAACATTTACATAACATATTATGTCTATGAGGAGTTTGCAAAGATTTTTTTAAAAATTACAAACATTAGTCATACTGGATGTCACATACCCTGCCAGCATTGTGTACAACAGAACACCAAGACTCCAGATATCACAAGCAGCATCATAGCCCTGTCTCATGAGGACCTGAACAAAAAAAAAAAAAGTACATTATTAATTTCCAATTAAATTCCAATTAAATTATACATCAGAAAATCTATAATGAAATTTATACCATGCTTACCTCAGGTGCAACGAAGTTAGCTGTATAGCAGGGTGTAAGAAGCAGCCCATTTTCTCCCCGCAGTTGCTTTGCAAAACCAAAATCACAAATTCTAATTGAATCGGGGTTACCAGAATCGTCCATATATAGAATATTACTTGGCTTAAGATCCCGATGAACAACCTGAAAAATATTAGGGGTTTTGGTGGGGAGGTAGAAGAGAGAAGTCTTTTTTATTTTATTTTAGTACTATTAAAATTAAAATCAAAATTGCAAGTATTTAGTAAAAAAACAAACAGATAAAAAAAGAAAACTTTCTACCGTATACCAAAGTCAAGAGTACATTCTCGTTTAATATTAATATACTCAAAATACATTCTGGAAGAAATGGGAAAGGCAGCTTCTTTTTTTATTCATTTTTAAATTTTAAAGAGTTTTTCTAAACTGCTTGTGATAAAGTGCTGTACTCTATAAGGTTAGAAAGATGGCTGATAACTGGGTCAGCTCAGGGAACTAAAACAACATGTATACTAAATCAACTCAATATTTTACACCAGTGTGTCTACACTGTTCATTAACTAAAGTAAGAACATCAAATTTGAATGCATTGCACACAATGAATGCAGAGTCTTTAATATACTAAAGTGACTGAATTTTATTAGACATGCAAAAATCTACTTTTTACTGACATCTGAAATATGAATTAATTTGACACATCTGTTAAATATTACTCTACAGTAATGATGCAAATATTACTAACTGAACAGAGTGACAAAACAGATTTTTAAATCATGTTCTTACAAAAACAGCTTTAAAGAGTTCTTTAAAAATCGAAATATCCTGAATTATCTTGGAATTCACTAAATCAACAGTACAGATATAACATTTGAACTTTTAACATTTAGTATGGAATTTAAGTAATATTTTTTAGCTACTAGAGAGAAAAAGTTAGAAAAAAAAATTGGAATGTGCACATGTTCAGATAAATCAGGTAGTTCATGATATATCATTCTTTATAAACCCTATGCTGAAACCCCTCCAAGATTATAAACCCACCATTTGTTGTTACACTGGGGCTTCCCATCTCTGTCACAAAAAATGACTTGCATTGTATTTTGATGTTCATGAATGCCAGTACCTATTTACTTAAATGACAGTTGGGTAACCACTTGATGGAAATACCATAATTTCAAAGCTGTTGCTACTGTTAGAATATGCATTTTATATTCAATTACAGGCATCATAAATCTTCACTGGTACTGGTATTGTACACAAAACTTCTGGCATTATAACATCCTACTATGCATTTGTGCTACCAAAACAAAATGTCACTGCGCCAAGTCCTATTGTAAACGGACACACAAATATTTCAATGTAGAACAGTCTTTTTTTCCTCTTTACATAAAACCTATGCATACAGTGCTTTGCTGATGCCCTACATTTTGTATGTGACCCTTTGATGCTTCAAAACCTAAAAATAAGTTTTGCCTGCACCACCTTTAATTCTCTCCTGGTTGCACTTTACATAGGCCATATTTCCAAATAATCCATCAATGCAAACAGAGCTATGTTTGCTGTTGGGTAGTTTTTCAGAAAAAAAGACAAAGCAATAAACCTCTATAATTTATATAACAGATAACTTATATAAAAGTAGCAGCACCACACATAATGTAACATGAGTAATTTAAACACCAGAAAACTCATCACTTCTACATTATGCCTAATAAAATTACAAAGAAGTTACCTTGTACTATACTGTCACTAGTAATAAATTATTATAAGGAGGAAATACTTAAAGGCCATAGCTATGTATCCTTTAGTACATTTAATTGTTTTATTTGTAAAGCACATAAAAACTCACTCACTGCTGTTCTATGTTCAGTTTTTGCACCTACATGGTGAAAAAATAAATTATTTTTCAGTCATAGCCTTTTTTGTATAATTTTAGTGAATTGTGGAAAGTCATATTAGATCATGACTAAGTAGTGTAGTGTGATATCCCCAGTAACTCATAGCAGTCTATGATTCACATTTAAAAAAATCAGATTTATTGTCTATGAAACACAGACATATCCTAAGAAACCAGCAACTAAGCCATTTCAGCATGGGCATATCTGGTACATTGTAAGGCCTGTATTTTACATCTGTTCTGCTACCCCAATCGCAACAACAATAAGCTGCTGAAGATGATAGTTTTTTGTGTTTTATACAATTAGTAAATACAGTTTAACAAGAATACAGAATTGTTTTACACATTTACAAACTGGTGCTCAAAATTAAACCATAATAATGGCTTTGTAAGCTAACTGCTATAACTAAAAACACATATAGGACATTACTGAAAAGCAACTGTACTTAAAATAAGCATTACTGTACAATGTGATGCAGTGCATACAGACTTTACATACACAAAACCTTCAAAAATAAAACTAAGAACTCAAAATAATTAGCACTATTAAATATGTAACAGTCTATTATAGATTTAGAGGAACTGAGCAAAATTAGTCATTAGTAGTTTCACAGGGCCAGACAGGATTCTAAAACGAGAATACACATCTTTGGACAACCCATTAAATTTGTAGTGAATAGTGGCGACTTCTGGCACTGCAAAGGCTATACCCACAGGGGCTCCTTCCTAAAACATCCACCCCTAATTCCTTCAGTCAGTGCGCTAAACTAAACAATTGGGTTTCAGAGAGAGAGAGAGAGAGAGAGAGAGAGAGAGAGAGAGAGAGAGAGCAAGAAACTAAATAAAAGACTCGATTCTGAAAGGAAATAAAAAGCTAAAACTATTGTTATCAATTTAGGCGCTCAGTAGCACAAGTTGACTGAAGCATAATGATTAATTTCCATGTTGTAATGACAGACAGACACACAGCTACACACATTTGAGAACTGCTTCTTTTTGCTACAATATCTTCCTGTCATTTTGACTACTTTAGAAATGGAACACTCAATGAGCCATCTAATTGTTCCCACCCACTTTTAAGCAAAATTCACTCATGATTGTCTCCATTTGTATATATTATATATCTGGCTTCAACAAGACTAAAGTTATTAGTAACTTCATTGCCACAATCCTGCTGAATTTGCTCATTTAAAAAAATAACATAAAGTGAAATGATTACTGCCATAAGATATGTTAAGTAAATTACTGCAGTATCCAACTATATTACATATATTACACACCTTCTAAACAAGAACATACAAAAATCAGCCAAAAAGGATAAATGCTTTAGAGTTATCTACTACTTAGGAAGACTACAGAACAAAAATTATAATGGGTTGTCTGAGAAAAGAAGTCTTAGGATTGCACAGAGCATATGAGGGTCACGTTGGAGGATGTTAAAAATGTCAGAAATATTGTAAGATGGCAAGTTCTTCTTATGTTCTGCAAAAGACTGACAGAGGTTTTCACGTAGCCAGGAAGGATATTATAATGTGGCTTCAAGAGAAAGAGACAGAGAAAGAGATATTACAGAAAGACTGGGAGGAGGTTTGCACTTACCATTTCCTTTACACAAAAAATTTAGTGAGTTGGTAATTATGCATTTCCAGAACCTTGGTATTCAATCAGATACTACATACAATCTACATGCTAGCTTTTTAATGCTTTCTGTGCATCTTGTCTCAATAAGCAAACAACACTGCCCTTGCACTGCAAATTTTGTTTACATTAAGTCGTCTTGTCTGCAACTGGTAATGAGCATAGTATCAATCAGTCAGTAGTAATAAAACAAATTCTGTAAGAAGCCATAGTTTTTCCAAAATAACACCTCCACTACTTCAGGTTCACAACCCCACCCTGGGTAATTCTTTGGAATTAGTTGGTGCTTGTGCAATAGGTCACTAGGGTCAGCACACTTTATGTACAATAGGGGCCTGACTAATTTATCTATATGACAGGCGTGGCTTTGAAATTTACAGAACAGGATAGACAGCCAGGAAAGCTGCCATGTGGACCTGAGTCTCAAAGGAAAGGTCAGGACTTAGAAGGGTTTAATGTGCTACCACTGGGTATTGTGCTTTAACAGCTTCATGATTTTACTTGGGTGATTCCGACCCAGGAAGTGATTCCAACAGCAACCCGGTAAGTAAACTCTGGTTGGAGCTTCAAAAGCCAATTCTTGCTACAGCTTAATGAGCCTAAAGAGAAGAAAGTGAATGATGTGAAGGCACAGTGTTTTAAGTTAATAGTTAAAATATGAGAAGAGAATATTTAACATTAAGTACTGGGGAAATGAAGCGACCAGATCAGTGGACAGAACCATAATGACACTTTTTAATAAGTGTTTCACTGAATATATTGTTACATTTGCTTTTATGTGTTGGTTTGGCAACTTTAGAATTAAAAATAGAAACTAAACAAAACTGCAACAATTATTAGTTAAATTATTGGTTTGCAACAGACCTCTGTCACTGAGTTATATTACAAACAGGTTAGAATGAAGACCAACTTGATTTTGTCAGACATCAGCACCCTCTTGATCCTAAATTTCAGTTGTTGCTATCAGGCTGCAGATTTAGGCTCCCAAGAGTAAACAGCAACAGATTTAAGAACACCCTCATTCCAAGAACTAAATAAATTTTGAATTCTAGTAGTTGCAGGGTTTCTGCTAAATTCTGAATTCTTATAATTGTGTACTATTAAAGGTAACTATTCTTATTTGTAGAATTCTTTTGTGTTTGTAATTATGATAATGCTGGTTGTTAGATGCTGTGTCCTGGTTAATTTTAATGTGTCTGTGTAACAATGCCATACGTTTTTATATTCTCCTGTTGCCAACAACTTTCTCTTTGTCATAATAAAGTCTACCAAATCTAATCTAATATAAAAACACTGTAAGGCAAACAAACCTCAGTAGTGCAGTATACCAGTCAAATTCCATTATAGCAAATACCAAAGTAAAGAAACTTTCAGAATAACGAATATTTTTTGTTGGCCCTGACAAACGTTCATACAACCTCATGTTTAACAGATTCTGTTTTAACAAAATGTAAATTTCAGTATAACAAATGTTTTTTCGACCAAGAATGGCCACTGAAAATAATAATGCAATGCAAAAAATACTTAATCTCAAGCCTACACTTTTGTAGAATCTTGGGAATCCTGCAACTTGTTTGGCCAAAAGAAAGTGACAGTCGTTTATGAAATTTCCAGTCTCTGGCAATCTCAGCAACAGTTTAGGAGAAACATACACTTAGCCGAATTCTAAGTCAGTGCTCCACAGAGCATCTGCGTGTGTAGTTGTATCGTGCGCCGATACTGTACTGTTTGAGTTTCATACTGCTTCTCAAAGTTTTCTTTAACAAATGATTGGGAAGTGGTGTCAGTTTACACTGAAAGAAAAATTAACAATCCTGGAAAAAGTTGATTCTGGAATGAAGAAAAATGATGTAGCAAAAACATTTTGAATTGTGCCTTCAATGCGGTCTACAATTTTGAAGGATTAGGCATTGGAGACTTAATGAGAGAGAGAAAAAAAAATATTTCTTTAAAAAAAAAAGTTTCATCTAACGTCTCATTATCATTCTCATGCATAACTGTATTTCGATAAAAAAAAAGTGCTCTTTTTAAAATAGTTATTGTCAAGCTTGGGTCACAGAGTTGCACAAGAGACAGGAAAGTAAGTACAGGTTTCCAAGGAAAATACAGGTACTTTATTACTGTATAGAGAAGGCACATACAGTCTCAAGTCTTCAATCAAAATAGGAGCTGTTACTTCAGTGCTCAACCACACAAATGTCCTACTTTAGCTCCCATCTTCAGATCAATAGAACGCCAGCGGCTTGGAATCACCACTATGGCAGACAAGGAGAGTACAAGGAAGAGCAGGTCAAAGCCCAGTATTAAATAAACATCAACAAGCATGTTATGTGGTAAACCTGATCCTGCAGAGGAGAACCAATTACTTTGCCCTTGGTTTACTGTTTACCAGACACAGCTAGCAGCTACAGAGTAGTCCTTGTGCCGCTGCTGTTAGGCCGGAGTTATACTTCACGCGACGCGACACATGCTGCAGCGGACACTCTTGCTACACAAGCGTTGTAGTGTTTATACCTGCGCGCGTACTTTACGTAAATCTGGAGGAATCCACCAGGAGGCAGTGCGAGATATTATCACGGTGAGAACATGTTCGGTTTCTCTGTGTTGTGAATTGCCTAGAACACCTATTAAATTCCGATAACACCTTGCCGCAATATCTCTGAAAAGGATGTTTATTGATTAAATCTGTCAATCCAGGGATGTGTCCATTCCAGCAAGCACTGGGCATGAGTGAAAAACAATCCATGGACGAGGCCTCAGCTCATCACAAGGTGAATACAAGTCCACACATACACTAGCGTCATTTTAGCGGCAACAAATCCCCAAATCTGCATATCTTTGGAAGGAAACCGGAGCACATTGTGGAATACAAGCAGAAAATACCAGCAACATATCTCCCTGCGAGACAGCAGTGCTATCGCTCCGCCACCGTGTCACCCCCCATGTGTGTAATTATTCACAGTATTCATTATTTAAACGAAATTATATGTAAAATGTAACATACACACGTTAATGCATTTCATCATGAAAGTGATATCAAGTATAAATCTAAAGATTCTAAATGTGCAGAGAGTTGGAATATCATACATTTAATTAGTTCTGTGTGGTCATCTATTGTTGCTTGCCGCTGCTGTTTGGTCCAAGAAGCTTGTAGCGATTAAAAACTGGGATGACATTTACGATGGTCTGCTTTAATGATAAAGTAAACTACGACGTTACAAAATACACGTTTTCACTGTGTCCTTTATTTTTTTCCCAGTGGCTCAAATACAGCGCTATACATTATGTTGCTGTTGTGAAGTTGCAAAAAAAAAAAAAAAAAAGGGCACAAAAGATGGTATGTGAGACTTTTAAAATGTATCGTGTCATTACAATCGGGATTATGCGATGCTTGAATATAAAAGCACCACGAATGCATCTGTATGTCGGCATTTTGCTTCACCACATCAAACCATTCATCAAACAGCGAAGCACGCACATCGATCCCCATAGGATCTGCATAGAGGCTTTCTGTCACATGTAGATAGTAAACAGAGACTCTGACGTCACGTTCCGACTTTTAGCACACTGCGCCTCCCGACTTTTTGCTGGTAGTGAAACTCGTGCACACGTCGCGTTAATTTCTGAGGACCTGCTCAGAAGACGTGTGAAATGAACGCTGGGAACGCGTGGCAGCCATGATGCGGGCGCGTACGCGTTCTGAGTGTGAAGTATAAACAGGCCCTTAAGAGATGGCGAATCAGCAGTAACACTGGTCACAATAGTATACGTATTTTCCCCATATTCTTTATAACAAATTTTCCATTATAACAAAATATTTTTATGGTCCCTTGAACTTCGTTACAACAGGATTCCATCTGAATTTAGTTTGTTTTAGCCCATTTAATTTGATACTTTGCATTCTTCCTATAATCATCAATCTCTCCCCATGTGAAGCTGTTTTGAATCAGCTCGCTATTTTAGAAATGTCACTAACAGATTATTTTTAAAAAAAGCAAGATTAAAACCAGTGAATACAAAAGTAAAGCTCATTAGCAAAATGAAAACACAAATTCAAAAACTGCACTATTTTACAGAGCTTTCAACATCAACAGGCAAGAAAAATAGACAAATAACCTTTTTGTATTACATTTTAGGAAAAGTTTGCAAATAAAGTATAAAACATTTAGCAATTAGATGACTGACATAGTAACAGACATCTAGATTTAATCTAAGACTAATGTACATATTTATAAAAATATTGGGAAAAATGATTAAACATATCTTACCCCTTGACAGTGCAAATAGTCTACAGTTTTAGTGATTGTGTAGAGAACAGCACTAGCTTCACGCTCAGAAAAATACTTCTGTTGTAAAATTTTATCCAGAAGCTCTCCACCCTTCATAAGCTCTGTGACCAGATATACAAACCGTCCTTCATCATACACCTACAAAAAAAAAGAAAGAAAAGAATGTCTCTTTGAGGCTATTTATATTTCTTTGCACTCGACTACAACACTTAAAAGCATTGAACAACATATTTGAAAATAATTACAACAGAGATAACATTTAAAGAAAAGAAAAAGCAAAAAAGGGTTTAAAATTTGGTACAACTTATATATGCAGACATAAACAAACTCTTGATAGTTTTGTCTTTATAAGGGTACATAGTTTACAACAGATTCAGAAAACAAATACAAGATAGTTCACAGCTTGGTACAGAAAAAAAGGACCTTACATGTTTTGAAATAATTTTGCATAACACCTCACCTCTAGGTGTTAATAAAGAGTATGTTCAGTTACTGCATAGTCTACGTGTGTGTCTCAGAAAGAGTTAGGTATTCAGAAGCACAACAATAATATGCATTATTGCTGGGCAGGTTAATTTGCAGTTCTGTGTATGGTAAAATCAAATCACTGTAAGATCAAAAATGTCTTACTGTTAATTGCCACTTGGGCAGCATATAGCTACTGCTGAAGTCTGCATTTATGATTTAAAGAATGAGAACTTTAAAACATTGAGACTATATAAGGAAGTGATTGAGAAAATGGGATTGATTAAAAACAATCAATCTTAAATTCACAAATATTGTTGATCTAGTCCGTAATACTTGGTGCCAAGTATTGAATATCTACTGCATTCTATCAAAACATTTTGGCAATAAAATCTTTGAAATATAATACCTTGTTGTTGTGTATTTACAGAAACCGATTTAAAATGACAATATTTACAAAATAATATAAACATAAAATAAAAATTTACATTTAAAAAGGGACATTCAAAGTCAGTGTTACTCTGCAACGTTAGAAAATTTATTTTTTTTTAATATTCTTCCTATCTGTTAAACAAATTCATATGGTACAGTAAAGTACATGCAGCTCTGAGAAGCCTTAGGAAAAGTGGACACATTTCAGAATCACAGTGTAGTAAATATTGATAATGATTCATCATTAGACATACAGAAATGTAAAGCTTTAGGTTCTTTGGTACAGTTGAAGCAATATCCACTGACATATCTGTGTGACAGTGCAAGTTTGTTGAAACAAGGATTTTTTTTCTTTTTGCAATAATAAACAAACATATATTTGTTTGCTTAATTACATTTTTATATCTAATTGCATCCCAGCATGAACACAAGTTTTTAAAAGTCTCTTTTTAAAAATTAACATGATACATTTAGCATCTTTTTCTGCCTCCCTCTTTTCACACAGTTCTTATTTTCTTTACCTACTACAAATGTTTCTACAAATCACTTGCCCATCCCCATATCACATATAAACCACTCATATGGAATCTTACTTTTAAGGACATTGCTAAATTATAAATCAAACCCAAACTTTGAAGCACTTAGATATAAATTATTCCAGAGGTAAACTGCACCTTGAAACCTCTAGTATCCACACAGTGTCTATAAAAGCAAGTAAGAACCAAAGAAACTGCATTTAGTTATGATGTGGGCAATTATGTTTTTTATTAATTTAATATTAATTTATATATTCTTCTTACTATGTTCAACACAAACAAACTAGGATATAGGTAAACCAGCTATGTTAAGTGTCATACTGTAACAGAATTACTTTCACCCAACTGAAAGTCCCCTACTTTTGCTATCATTTTAAAATTATATTCTTTAATAAACAATATGCCAGCTACAACAAACATCATTATACAGTATGTTGCACTGCTGATTATCCAGGAACAATCAACCTATACTGAAATGGGCACCATAGTTATTCTTGTCATCATTTTCTAAAGATCTTTATAAAGTTATGCCTTTTCTTTAATTTTTATGTACTAGCGACAGTAAGCTTTGTGACAACTGTGACAGAAGTCCTGTTTTCATATGTTCATTAACACAAGCAAGTTTCAAAATCATTTAATCCAAGTAAAAGTCTATGCCGCCTATCCTGGAGAGCTTAGAATGAAGTTATTGTTGTTATTTAACTGTCACAAAGAGTAAAACATAACATTTAAAATTGGAATAATATTACATTGATAAAATCCAAATAGGCAAATGCTCATAACAACAGTGGTTTAAAAGTGGGACACGTTTGATGTGCTGCTTAGTACATGGTCAATCTGCACTGCTGAAAAGTGGATTTTCTATGTAGACGTTATCAGCAGTACAATATGCTTAAGGTGTCCTATGTTTTCCATTTGCTACAAATCACTATGTGTACTCAATTAAAAGTGTGCTATCAAACAAGTATAAGAAGTACTTTACCATGGAGGTACCAGAAGCTGAAAACTGTATATAAAAATGTAGAAAATAATAGGAATTTGATTTACTAATCAATTGTCTAGGTATTATAAATTAAGGCTTAATTGATTCCATAAAAATACTGCAAAACATTAAGCACTGAAGAGGTATTAGGTACCATCTTCACTAACAAAAAAAAAAAAACAAAATGTAACTTTATGCATAGCACAGGATGCTATGCAGACAACAGTTGATTTCAGATGATAATTTAAAAATGTCACAGAGATAGGGATTTTTGGCAATCTGATACTTTTAAAACTAAAAAGCATAATTTTTTTTCCCACTTGACAACTATGGGATATATAAATCAAAGACTATAAGGCTGGGATGCTGGATAATACATTAATGAAGATTGCCAAAATATTTAATATTAGGGATGTCGTATTACCAGAACTTTTAGATTTGAAACCAATACCAGTGAAATTTCACAACAGTCAATGCCCATTCAACACCACTGGGATTCCTCTTGTGTAACAATAAGAGGGAAGAAGTTGTAAACTTTGTGGGATTTTCCATATAAGATTATACATCTATTAATACAGTACAGAACATATTGCTTCAAAGCACTGAAACAATACATACGTTTTATACAGATATTAACAAACAGAGCAGCTCATTTCATCACAGGTACAGACAAGCCAAATGGCCACTTCATTTGAAACTTGCCTTGAAATGAACTGTCAATTATTTGTAACAGTCAATGAGCCCTTGGTTCCTTGAACTGTAACAAGCTTAGAAAATGGATGGTAGTTTTCAGTGTGGACATCTGTTGATGGGCTCATTATAATCAGGGAATGAATGTGAAACCTATGTTCTTTAATCAGGTCTGTGTAGGTAAAAGTATTCAAAAGAGATTAATTTAACCATCATTTCATCTCCTTTCAGTATTTTTGTGATACTACAAGTTAAACAACTGCAGCTTACATCTAATCAGTCAATAATCGCACTCTCAAAGCACACACAAGTTGTTCTCTAAGCTAACTCCATAACAAAATAAAAATAGCAATATTGAGAGCCTGTGTGTGAATGTAGCAATAATAATATGTGCGGAAATTCCCCTGCAACAGAAAAAACAGGAATCATATTCAATATTTTTATTAAAGTACCTCCATTAATGAAGTGAACAATATTGTGCCTTTTCCTTTATGCAAAATATAAATATGTACCAGTGACAACAGTTTTAAAATATTGGCATATCCATCAAGTAGTTACCCGACTATCATTTAAGTAAACATTCATAAATATCAAAATACAATTTAATTGGGGATCCACCCAGTGTGACAAATAGGAGATTTATAATTTCAGCATACGGTTTATAAAAAATGATAGACTACGAACTACCTGATTTATCTTAGCATGTGCACATTCTAAATTTATTCAAAATCCATATTAAATCTAAAAATTCAAACATCTGCTGAATTAGTGAATTCCATGATAATTCCAAATATTTCCAATTAAACTCTTTAAAGTTGCTTTTGTAACAACATGCCTTTGAAATCTTGCCAGTGAACCTATTGGTTAGGCTTGTGGCATCTGCTATTAAAAGATTTATATTTTCAACAACAGGTGGTTGAATAAACTATTACTAGAGAGTAATATTTAAAGGATGAGTCAAATTAATTTGAATTTCAAATATCAGAAACTCATGATGCTTTAATTTTCCAAATCTATCAATCCTTTTTTTTTTTTTTTTTTACATTTCTCCCAACAAAAATTTATGTGAAATCAAACTCAACAGTTTAATATTATTCCTTTATTTCAGAGCTACTGTAAAATGGCCATTGTTTTGCTGATTTAAAAGTTTATTGTATGAGTGATTACATTTTGTACCTGTGTATGAATCCAGAATCTTATAATTACTTGGGCTATCGTTACCTGTACTCAATAAATTTATAACCACGAGACAGCATTACATTCTTCAATCTACCACTCAGATATATATGATGTGTGCTTTAAGTTACAAGCTATAGTAATAAATGCTAGTTTGCTGCCAAACAGCAAACAAATGAAACAATTTAAGTGAGTGCAGATTCATATTTAGCAATTAAGTATGCAGGTTTGCTTGTCCTTGTACCTGCATGTTTCAGCGATTACTCTCATTATATTAATACAGAGATGTGCCATGTCCTTCAAAACATTGAATCATTAAATATATTTTGCTTTGGTATTAAATCGAGCAACTCATGTCATTGTTGGTGTAGGAAAGACAAGTAGCTAATTTGTTTGAATCTTGCCTTGATATTTTCTTGCTACAACTGTTGTTGTCCTATACACATAACTGTGGATGCATATGAGGCACCCCATCCACAACCATAATCCTGAACTGGCGCTTAGAAAATGGACAGACAGATAATTAACACTGTTAAGATGAATATTCTTCCTAAGCTCCTTTTTTATTTCAAAACATCCCAATATACATTAATAAATCATTCTTTAAGCAATTAGATTCAACAATAACCTCATTTATTTGGAATTCAAAACATCCACGCATCAAAAGAGCGACCCTACAAAGACAAAAGGCAGAAGGCGGCATGGCTCTACCTAACTTCCAGTTTTATTACTGGGCGGCAAATATACAGGCGATAAGAACCTGGACACAAATAGAAGAACATACACAGGCATGGACCACAATAGAAGTAAAATCCTGCAGTACTTCTTTGTATTCCCTGCTCTGCGCTCCAATAAACACACGTTATCGGCAATACACTAATAACCCAATTGTGCTCAACTCACTTAGAATCTGGAACCAATGTAGAAAGCATTTTAAGACGGAGAAGCTTCTATCTGTGGCACCCCTGCAAGAGAACCACCTCTTTCAACCTTCACAAACATATGCAGTTTTTAATATCTGGAAAAATTAGGAATTAACTTGCTTAGAGATCTTTATATAGACAACGTCTTTGCATCCTATGAACAATTACATTCCAAATTTAACATTCCAGCTACACATTTCTTTCACTATCTTCAAATCAGGAACTTTGTTAAACAGAACCTTCCAGATTTTCCTCATCTTGCACCCTCATCCACGCTGGAAAAAATATTGCTCAATCTCAAGGAATTAGAATCCATCTCTACAATATATAAAATCATTTTACAATCCCTTCCTTTCAAAGATCCAAGAGGACACTGGGAAAAAGATCTCTCAATTAATATATCAGAAAAGGAGTGGAAAGTAGCAATGCAGAGAATTCACTCGAGCTCCATATGCGCAAAGCATACAATTATACAACTCAAAATATATATCGAGCACATCTGTCTCGACTAAAACTCTCCAAAATGTTTCCAGGGCATGATCCAACCTGCGAACGTTGCAACCAAGCCCCAGCCTCACTAGGTCACATGTTCTGGGCCTGCACCAAATTAACATTATTCTGGACAAAAATTTTTAATTACCTCTCAGACAGCCTTGGACTCACAATCCCTCCTAACCCATTAACAGCTGTGTTTGGGGTTCTTCCAGAGGGCTTAAAGTGGAGAAGGACAAATTGTGATTGCATTCACTACACTGTTGGCACGCAGACTTATTCTGATAAACTGGAAGAACCCAAACTCTCCTCTTTTAAGTCAGTGGGAAACTGATGTGTTATACTATATGAAATCGGAAAAAATCAAATACTCAGTTAGAGGATCCGTACAGACTTTTTTCAAAACATGGCAGGACCTAATCAGTAATATTTTAAAATAAGTTTATAAAGCACAGAGAATTTATTAATTTAGGTATTTTACAAGCCTTAAATTTTACACCGTTTGGCTTGCTCTCTCTCTCAGGGGTGGGGATCGATCTGTTCTTAACATAATTCTTTTTTTTTTGTAAAAACTTGATTGCTATGTATTGATTGTAATAAAATTAATAAAAAAAAAAAAAAAAAGAAAAGAAAAATGGACAGGCACTTGAACTGATGCCAAGGCAAAGTCCCCGTTCATTTATTGGGGCCGTGTGGGACACTATTGAAAAGTGATTAATCTTATTTTTCATCTTCTCTTGCAAATGGATAACAATTTAAGTTAAATGATTGCACCTCATTTGATTGGTAACATTATGTAGCTTTCAAAGAATGCACAAAACCTATTTTTATGTATTTTATTTTATTTTTTTAAATAACTAGTATGATTGTTGCACTTGCAAAATTCTCTTGCGCAAACACAAAAGTGTTACTAGACATGACCTCTGATGCTTTTCTTTTCAGTATGTGCTGATGCCATGCTGTATCACCACCAAGGAGAGCTATTTTATATGTAGTTTTTATTCATGTTTTTTTTCCATGTATTACTGTGCTCTCCTGGGAACTTACTTGCAGTCACAAATAAAATGCAGTACTGACTTTCTTTGTACTACTGATACTGAAAAAATGCTGGAAAATTATGTTTTCAGAACATTGGTATTAAGTTAGTACAGAAATATTAGATCTTGAGAGATCCTTACTTGGTATTACCAATAATGTAAAAAAGCTGGTACAATTATGTTTTCACAGTTTTGGTATCAAGAGGTCCTTGTGGCATCCCTACTTCAAACAACAACTCAGTTCTGAACTAGTACAGAAGTGCCAAAAATTAATGGGCTTTATAGTTTAATAAGCAAGAATTCACTGCATTTAGCTTTACAAGGAGTAAGCTTTGAGGAAAAAGCAGTACTGAAATTTAAGTAAAAATATACTACTTTATGATAACAAATGTGGTTTAAATATTAACATGCTTTTCATATAAATTCAGAAGAAAGAGAAGATTAATACATTAGGCTTATGATCAAGTATAGAAAGCCAGAAGTGTTTACAGATTTTAGAATTTAGAGTGAAGATAACTATACTTCAAATAACATTATTTACATTAAAAAGCAAAATTAAAGGTTCCATATTTACTGCGCATTACCTATATTTAATTAGCAAGATGCTTTGCCACAGGCATTAAATCCCTAAAGTATTGCTTATGCTTTGTCCAATACCAGGCAATCAATATAAGATATACACTGACGTTTTAGTTATGAGGAGGCTTGTTCGGCATCACAGAAATAAATGTGATCAGACACCAAACTGAGGAAGCTGAAAGACAATAGTTTTCTTTTTTCCCTATTAACTATAACACACAAACTTTTGACATAAATGTTCTAAACAATATTAATTTCTGCAAGAAATGAAAGAAAGAAGCCAAAGAAATATGTCTCTTACATCTTTCAATGTGATGATGTTTGGATGTTGACCATAACGCATTAAAATCTCAATTTCTTCTGAAGGGTCTCTTTTACTCTTGTCAATTATCTGCAGTGAAGACAAAATGAATATTAATAAAAATTACAAAAAAGAAAAAAATATTTTGGATATATATCTTATCCTGACATTTTTCAGACTGTGTAACTGCTAAGTAAATAAGAGAAAGCAAATAATATCATAATACACTGTATTGTATAAGACACAAGAACAATGCTATTTCATAGTATACACAAATTATTTTAGAACAAATTTAGTCTGTTACTGTGGCCTTCTGCTGCATCCCTGCAAAATTAAACATTTTCACCATGAAGATTCAAAGTAAAAAATAATGGTCTGAAAACACAGTTTTCAATATAAAATTGCTAAACACATTGCTTATAAGCTATAAAATTTTATTTTCTTACTGAGCATTGTTAGTGAGTTTGATATAATGTTTTACTTTTCTATGTATACATTTTTTGTGCATGTGAGTTTGCAATACTAACATAAAGTGGAAAAAAAATTTATTAGGTATTATTTGTATTTAATCAAAATTTAAAAGATTCTAAAAGGTAAACACACAAAAAGGCACTGTAGGCAGTATTATTAAAGTGTTAAATACCCCTGCTCTAGATTAAAGAATACTTACTACACTATTTCTCTGGTCATCTGAGTTCTCTTTACAATGTGGAATGATATAGGTGAAGTACACATGAATAACTCCGAACTTTAAGCAGCATCATAACTGAGTAGACAGCCTATTTTTTTGTTATTCTTTACTTAGGGTGTGGATAGCTTTACTATTAGCACTGCTATGTTCTTTTTATTTCTGTTTACACATTCATAATATGTGTGTCATGATTCATAAAACCATAAGAAAAGTAAATATATGTAATGCAGATTGCTATTATGAGAATAATTGCACCAATTTTTAACCAAATCTGTTTGGCTTTCCAAAATCATTACACTAATGATTCATTTGAAAATTATAAATTACTGCTGTCTAATTCAGTAATAGAATTTTATATAACTGTTCTTTCATCTTTTAGCTTTTTATCTATTTCAGAAAATATAAGGCTGAATTATTTTGCAATGAAAAACTTCAGAGGGTGTGAAAAGAACAAGCATACCTTAACAGCAAATTCCATGTTGCTGATTCGATGAATACATCGTTTGCAGATGGAATATGAACCAACTCCAATATCCTCTTTTGGCTCATATATATCGGAAAACAGAGCACTGCTCCCATGTAGCTGCTGATGGATTAATATAAGATAAATTAAAAATGTAGAAATGAAAAAATCCTATTTTTGGCATTAAAAAAGCAAATATATTAACAGACACTGAGATGACTGTTTGAATATTTTCAGAATAAACTGTATATTTTAAGATTCCTTCATTTTCTTTACACTTTATTGTGTTGTAAATATATTATTTAAATAGATAAATTTGCTATTTATGTCCATCAATCTACACTTAACACATAATGACAAAATGAAAACATATTTTTAGAAATTATGTAGATAATACCTGTACTACAGCGACATCTCAAGAGCTTGGCAAGGAAGTTGAAGTTCATTCACAAATGAACAATGGACCCCAAGCATACCCCCAAAGTTGTGGCAAAATGGCTTAAGGACAAGAAGGTCAAGGTATTGAAGTGACCATCACAAAGCTCTGACATCAATTTGACTGAAACTTTGTGGACAGAAATGAAAAAGCATGGGCAAGCAGGGTGGCCTACAAACCTGTACCAGTTACGCCAGTTCTGTCAGGAGGATTGTGCCAAATGTCCAGCAACTTATTGGAAGAAGCTTGTGGAAGGCTACCCAAAATGTCTGGCTCAAGTTAAACAATTTAAAGACACTGTTACCAAATATTAAAGTGTATGTAAATTTGTTACCCACTGGTCAATAAAAAGTGGAATACTCGGTCTGTGAACATTGTTGGAAATATTTACTTTTGCCCTGCACAAAGCAGATGTCTTAAACTAAATACCAAATTTATATTTTGTTAATTTGTTATAACCTTGTGGAGGGTTTATAAAGTGTATTTTAAAGAATTCACCATAAGTGTATGTAAACTTCTGACTTTATATAAGAGCACTTTTAATTGTCTGAAGTGATTAAAAATGTATATTATCTTTTGAGACTGTCACAGAAAAAAATTAAAAGGAAAATAAGTGCAACTTAAAGGAAGCAAATCTAAATATATGTCTTGTTTCAAGTGAAAAACTATTTTGTTGTGGGATGTGTACTTGCACTGGTGTAGTAGGCATCCATTTATTCATTTTAAATTACATCTACACAATAAAATGTGCAGAAAGAGAAATGGTCTGAAGAGTTTCTGAATCCACTGTATGTACTGCAGTTATGAGCATGAGTAGATAGGCTCCTTGCAACTTGAACTAGTAAGAAAATTGATGGATGTTTTCTGTTGAATGCTGATGTCCATCCTGGCAGCAATTGGTACAACCCTGTATGGGGTATCAATACATTGCAAGGCTGAATTATAATAGACTAATTCAGCAGTGGCAATTAACGTCAAATTCAAGTTTTTGACAGAAAGAAACCTCACAAACAAACAATGCAAAGCATACAAACAGCACATGGCAGTGGCCTGGCTCATATTCAAATTCTTTACTGTGAAGCTAAGATACAACAGTAATAATCACTGCATCACCATGCGAACATATCAGAAAGGACATCTTGAATGACCTTGAAATATCTAGAGAAGTTGTTTACATTATCTAGTTGTGCAGAATGCATATTTACAGACTGTATCTCACTTATCTATCAATCAATTGCTAAAGTAGTTTTTCCTGATGGCTCAGACACAAGAAGCTGAGAACAGTGGCAAAGATTGCTCTTTCCCTTTTATAGATACCCTTGGAGAATATCCATCCGGATGGGATATGAAGAGCCTCTTGTATTTCAGTAGACTTTGTAGAGTGTCTTTACAAAAGGCAGTGCCTACCATTCTACAAGCAGGATGCATCAGAGTGATTGCCAAGTCACCTTCATGGTACCTCTCCATCACCATGAACATTGACTCTACTTTGAAATACCCTCTTCATGCCTGAGCAGCCCTATAATCCTATTACTACCCATTGTTTCTGACAATACACAAGAATGAAGATACAGATTGACTGGTATACCAAGATCACTGTACAGAAATTCAGGATATGTCCACACTATTACATTTTCATTTAAAAGCTGTGGTTTTAGGCAAACCACGATCTCTGTTTTTTTAACATTGTTTATAATAGTATCCCAACCTATACTAAAACAACCAAAAACACATACTGTATGGAATAGCCATTTGCTACATTGGGCATGCATGTGTCGGCAGAAACAGGAAGAGGATGGTCCTCAACACTAGACATTTATTTGCATCTTGCACCTACATATGGAGAATAGTAATGGTGAATAAGTAAAAAAAAAAAAAAAAAACAGGTTACTTTACTTGGATGGATAATAAAGTGAATTGTTATTGCGAGTAATGCAAAATGGCGGAGAAAAAGCTCTTAATATGCAGGATGCAATCTTGGGAGGGCCATGTACCAAGCAAGAAAAAATAAGAGGGCAATTAAAATCTGAAGACAACCAGCTCTGCCTTCTAGTCCAGAGTTAAAAATGAAGAAGCTTGTTAGCCACAATGCTCACTTCAGTCCTTAATATTAGTGTTTCTTACAGGATCTTCCATCCATCCATTATCCAACCCGCTATATCCCAACCACAGGGTCACAGGGGTCTGCTGGAGCGAATCCCAGCCAACACAGGGCGCAAGGCAGGAAACAAACCCCAGGCAGGGGGCAAACCCACCGCAGGGCACACACGCACACAATCACACTACAGGGACAATTTAGGATTGCCAATCCACCTAATCTGCATGCCTGGACTGTGGGAGGAAACCCATGCAGACACGGGGAGAACATGCAAACTCCATGCAGGGAGGATCCAGGAAGCGAACCCGGGTCTCCTAACTGCAAGGCAGCAGCGCTGCCCACTGTGCCACCATGCCGCCCTTACAGCATCTCATCCATCCCTATTAAAACAGTATGCTTCTAAAGAACATTATTTGTAGTGTTAAATGATAATTGCATACCTGAACAATTGGCAATATATTCATAAGAGGAGAGTTTTTGCCTTCATCTAATGATGCAGGTGCCACAAAGCTAAATCCCTTAAACAGCTGATGTGCATTTGCACTTGGTGGAACTCCTGGTGAATCTGAAAGCAAAAAAAAAAAAGTAAAATGTTTTAAATTATGAGTACTTAACTAAATTGTGGAGGATGGGACTTCCTCAGAGTCCTTTGTGGATAAAAGCACTAATTGTTTTCAGAGGGATAAAACTAGTAAAATTCCTGCTTTTCTTCACCCAATTAAGGCTAGTAATTTTATGTAATAAATGTCATTACTGATCAAGCTAAATACAAAAAGACACACACACACTATTATATATATATATATATATATATATATATATATATATATATATATATATATATATATATATATATAAATATAAAAGCAGTTAAAGACATATGTAGCAAAGTGGTAAGGAAAGTTGGGTCTTCAACTCAAAAACTCTGCTCCCCAGCTGTTCAAGGGAGGATTTTCAGGAGATTGTTAATTTAATATTTTAGTAAAAGACATACAGTATCTCACAAAAGTGAGTACACCCCTCACATTTTTGTAAATATTTTATTATATCTTTTCATGGGGCAACACTGAAGATATGACACTTTGATACAATGTAAAGTGTACAGCTTGTATAACAGTGTAAATTTGCTGTCCCACCAAAATAACTCAACACACAGCCATTAATATCTAAACCTCTGGCAACAAAAGTGTAAAAAACATCCAAATTGTGCCCAATTAGCCATTTTCCCTGTCATGTGACTCGTTAGTGTTACAAGGTCTCAGGTGTGAATGGGGAGCAGGTGTGTTAAATTTGGTGTTATCGCTCTCACACTCTCTCATACTGGTCACTGGAAGTTCAACATGGCACCTCATGGCAAAGAACTCTGAGGATCTAAAAAAAAGAATTGTTGTTCTACATAAAGATGGCCTAGGCTATAAGAAGATTGCCATCACCCTGAAACTGAGCTGCAGCATGGTGGCCAAGACCATACAGTGGTTTAACAGGACAGGTTCCACTTAGAACAGGCCTCGCCATGGTCGACCAAAGAAATTAAGTGCACGTGCTCAGCGTCATATCCAGAGGTTGGCTTTTGAAAATAAATGTACTTGTGCTGCCAGCATTGCTGCATAGGTTGAAGGGGTGGGGGGTCAGCCTGTCAGTGCTCAGATCACATGCTGCACACTGCATCAAATTGGTCTACATGGCTGTCATCCCAGAAGGAAGCCTCTTCTAAAGATGATGCACAAGAAAGCTTGCAAACAGTTTGCTGAAGACAAGCAAACTAAGGACATGGGTTACTGGAACCACGTGCTGTGGTCTGATGAGACCAAGATAAACTTATTTGGTTCAAATGCTGTCAAGTGTGTGTGGCAGCAACCAGGTGAGGAGTAAAAAGAAAAGTGTGTTTTGCCTACAGTCAAGCATGGTGGTGGGAGTGTCATGGGTTGGGGCTGCATGAATACTACCAGCACTGGGGTGCTACAATTCATTGAGGGAACCATGAATGCCAACATGTACTGTGATATACTGAAGCAGAGCATCCCTTCAGAAACTGGGCCGCAGGGCAGTATTCCAACATGATAACGACCCCAAACACACCTCCATGACAGCCACTGCCTTGCTAAAGAAACTGAGGGTGAAGGTGTTGGACTGAACAAACATGTCTCCAGACCTAAACCCTATTCAAACGGAAGGTGGAGGAGCGCAAGGTCTCCAACATCCACCAGCTCCATGATGTTGTCATGGAGGAGTGAAAGAGAATTCCAGTGGCAACCTGTGAAGCTTTAGTGAACTCCATGCCCAAGAGAGTTAAGGCAGTGCTGGAAAATAATGGTGTCCACACAAAATATTGACACTTTGGGCACAATTTGGACATTTTTCACTTAGGGGTGTACTCACTTTTGTTGCCAGCGGTTTAGACATTAATGGCTGTGTGCTGAGTTATTTTGGGGGGGACAGCAAATTTACACTGTTATACAAGCTGTACACTGACTACTTTACATTGTATCAAACTGTCATATCTTCAGTGTTGTCCCATGAAAAGGTATAATAAAATATCTACAAAAATGTGAGAGGTGTACTCACTTTTGTGAGATACTGTATATTTGGGATGTTGTGAGCATACAAAATTGGATTTCTGACATGGATTATGTAAAAGTAAATTATATTTTGTATATATATATATATATATATATATATATATATATATCGAATGTTGTTTATAAGGAAATTTTTGATTAACTATTTTGAATTTACCATTTTATGAATTTTTTATTTCCAATTTACTTCATTTAAACCTTTGCACTCCGATATTTGTTTTACTTAAAAGTGCAGCAACTCGAAGACATTTTGGACTTAAATGATATAACAACTACATTTCAATTTTGGTTTTAATAAATTGGTTAATTTTAGTACAAATATATTTATTTAATTAAATGAAAACATTCCCAGGACGCTCCCACCTTCCAAAAATCGGAGGGAACAGAATGTGATTGCCATTCTTGGATTTGTGATTCTTTAGAGAATCGGGGATTTACTGGTTACTCTCTATTTGGCATCTTGGGGTTATACATTTTTTGAAACTCTTTTTAAAAAAAAAAAAAAAGTACTGATTCGAGGGCTGGTTGTCAACAAAGCCATTTTAAAAAGTACAGCTGTTTTTCTTTTAACAAATCTCTCCCCTATAGCAATCAAAGCAATTTCAATTTAAAATATTGATAGTATTGAAATAAATAGTAATCTCTAAAATTAGGTAATCCAATAAATAAAAAAATAAATAAATAAACTCAAAAGCATTAATTGCTAATAAGGCAGCACTGTGTTGCAGTATTTAATAGTACTACTTCCTCATGGATCCAGTCTCTTGTGTTCGAGGCCCACACATCTTAAGTACCAATTTGTTTAAGGGCCTTCATTTTCATTTTACGGCCTATGTGACCTCCAACACAGATCAATCTCCATAGCTGTAATTGTTCATATATGAACAGAACTTGGTGCACAAGAATGGGATATATTGTATATATTTTCTGACAAGCTGTAAAGCGAGACTGGTATATTTTTCACCTTATATGCATTCAATTGTTATTGTTCAGAACCTGAAATGAGACAAACTTTTGAGTGTGTTAACCTGCCAAATACAAAACACCATATATAAAGAAACACAGAATAAATTTCACACTAGTGTAAGAAGCAGAGCAATCACAGCCATTAAATAGTAATAACATTTTGCATTGCATTACAACACTTATAGCAGATATACAAAATTATATTTAAAAATTTCTCCTCAAGTACTGGAGCAATTAGGTGAAAAGTGAAATTTGTATAGTATACACAAGAATTTTGTGTTGGGATGGCAGAACTAGAAGGTAAAAATTCCTTCTTTTGATGTACTTTAAAATTTTGAAGCTTAAATGACTAAACATTTTGGAAAACCACCATCTCATTTTCAACAAGTGTGTTATTTGAAATGTTTTGCAGTGCCCTCCATAATGTTTGGGACAAAGATATATTTTTTACTTGATTCTTCCCTCTGCTCCACAGTTTAAGATTACAAAGTAAACAAGCTCTTGCCCTCCAAAGGTAGTCTGTAGGTAGAAACAAGTCTAGGTCTCTTATTCCTGCACTAATTAAGCAATGAAACATACTTGATTAATCACAAACACCTGTGATGCCAACTGTCCAAAACATTATGGTGCCCGGATACGAAACATTATGGAGGGCACTGTATGAGCATATATTGTATACAAAGAAATATTAAGAAATAAAAATTATATGCTGTACTTTAGCCTCAGATTCAGTATTACTTTAATCAAAAATTCAAAGTTATTATTTATACAGTATTATGAACAATTATGACATCATTACTCCAAAACCATTAGCAGAATCTGTATATCACTGTATAGAAGTCTAGTCTTCATGCTGCAAAAAGACTCAGGGTCTTCACCAAACTAAGCAGAGACAAGTACTAAATAAAATTAACTAGACCAATCTGACAATTGATACATTGAACAGGTGGAAACTAACTTAAAATAGTCTGGCTGTCCTCATTTCCAAGAAACATCTAAGAAAAAAAACTGAAAGAGATGCACATTACTTAAAGAAAACAAGCTGAAAAAAGTAAAGGTGATTTATCCTCCAAAATTGCCATTACTAGGGAGCATGCAGAATTCGTAATCATAGACCTGTTTTACCCAGTACCTTTTGGAGTCTTTGCTGTAAATTCAGGGTCGAAACAGAAAGTATCATCTGGTTTGCCAGAAGCTGGTTTAAAAGGAGGCTGAATTTCTCTCCGATACAGTTTCTGAAAACAACAGAAATTCACTTTGTCAGGACAATGTTTTTACACTTTAGATATTATTGCATTTTACTAGGGTTATGTTCATTAAGATGAGATAGCTAAAATGAGAGATTAGCTGAAGTGATGGAGAGAAAGAAGGTTGATACATTGGGCATGCAAGAGACTAAATGGAAGGGGAGTAAGGCCAGGTGGATCAGAGGTGGGTTCACATTGTTCTATCATGGTGTGGATAGGAAGAGAAATGGGGTAAGGGTTATCTTGAAGGAACATTATGTCGAGAGTGTTTTGGAGGTGAAAAGAGTGTCAGACAGAGTAATGATTATGAAGCTGGAAATTGGAGGTGCGATAATGAATGTTGTTAGTGCATATGCCCCTGAAGTTAGGTGTGCGATAGATAAGAAAGAAGATTTCTGAAGTGAGTCGGATGAAGTGGTGGAGAGTGTACCCATGACTGAAGAGAACAGAGGAGATCAGTATGTAATGGGATGGTTTTGTGTCAATGCTACCTGATTCACTATCTCCACATCAGATGGAAAGAGTACTCTGAGATATAGTAGGGCAAGGTTGGTTTAACTTTGCATATCCCACTGACAATCTTTATGATTGTAATTGCTATGAAGGACCTATATACAGTTTCACATACTTGCTTGGAAAAGACAGTGTCTCAATTTAATAGTACTGTATAATGGAATTATAAAAATAGTGAATAACTGATAATAATGTTACATTAAAGTAATGGTATTAACTTTTCAATGTTATGATGTATTCACCATTCAAAAACTATTATATCCTCACTCTCTAACTTGTAACAAAGACTAGATTTGCTCTTGGCTCCCATTTTTAGATATCCTTCAACTAAAACAAACCCCTTTCCATGTCAATCAACATCAGTCACTGATATGACACAAAAGGAAAAAAGAAACTTGATAACTCAACCAGATATGGTGACAGCTACCTGCAAAAATAATGTTGCCAATGCACTAAAAAAAGGCTTGTACTTTGAACACTGTTACAGTATCATAATTAATTTACAGTGGTATGTAAACATTTGGGCACCCTTGCTTAAAATGTCTGTTACAATGAATAGTTAAGAGAGCAAAAGACGATATCCACAGCATTCTCCCCCTTGAGAGACAATCTTGTCTTATATTGTAACATTAGGCAGAGCACTTAAATATACAAAGAAATTTGTGTTCGCAATTAAATTAAGATGTTTCTACGTAAAAAAGTAACATTTTTGATGAATACATTAGCCAGTCCAATAAAAGATAATTAAAAATGAATACTGTATGTCATGGCTCTCACTTAGTTTTTATAATTTTTAAGACAATTTAATTTCTAATTTTAAATTATTTTACATGACCTTCCAAGGAGTTTAAAATGTTCTTCATTTTTCAGAATGTCAGAGGTTGCTGTGATCACTGGTATAATATATTGCCCAAAAAGCATTTTTTTTTTAATTATTTTTTCTAAAAAATATTAATAGTTTGCATTTCAGGAAAAACAACTACAAAGTTTTAAGGCAATGAACTGTTTAATTTAAGATTTTTTAGATTGACGCAACATACATTCCAGTCAATTGTTGAAAAGAAAGGGTGCCTCTTGATCTCTTCCACTCCATCAGTGCCAGCCCCTTGAAAAACATCGAAATGCTATTAATTATTTTGTTAAATAGCAACATGTTAAAAAATTTTTTTTAAAATATTTTAAATAATTAGTGAGCTTGTCCTGTGTGTACATAAAATTTAAATAATTAAAACAGCATTTTAAAACATGGCAATAAACATCCTAACTATTTTTCATTTCAATTCACTTTAAATAATGTATTATTTATTCAGTATAAAACTTCTAGAAAATGGTAATGGGTAAAGGGGAAAAAGTAAAACCAGCCATTGTTAAAATGTAATCTAGTCATTAAAGATAAAACATACCCAGTCGATTTGAAGGATTTCTCTTGAACAACATTCTAAGAAGACTTTGAGCTTCACCACTAAGAAACTGTGGCATACCTAATTTAGCTCTGTATAAACAAACACACCATTAATTCAGGACAGATGAAAAAAAGAAATGTAGGTCAGCCCTTGCGATTCATGACTTTACGATTCATGGATCTGTGTATTTACGGGTTTGACATCAAATTAAAAAGTTTGGGAACCCCTCTCAGCCTGCATAATAATTTACTCTACATTCAACAAAAAAAGATAACAGTGGTGTATGTCTTTTATTTCCTAGGATCATCTGAGTACTGGGGTGTTTTCTGAACAAAGATTTTTAGTGAAGCAGTATTTAGTTGTATGAAATTAAATCAAATGTAAAAAACTAGCTGTGCAAAAATGTGGGTCCCCTTGTAATTTTGCTGATTTGAATGCATGTAACTGCTCAATACTGATTACTTGCAACACCACATTGGTTGGATTAGCTCGTTAAGCCTTGAACTTCGTAGACAGGTGTGTCCAATCAAGAGAAAAGGTATTTAAGGTGGTCAATTGCAAGTTGTGCTTCCCTGTGACTCTCCTCTGAAGAGTGACAGCATGGGATTCTCAAAGCAACTCTCAAAAGATCTGAAAAAAAAGATTGTTCAGTAACATGGTTTAGGGGAAAGCTACAAAATGCTATCTCAGAGGTTTAAACTGTCAGTTTCAACTGTAAGGAATGCAATCAGGAAATGGAAGGCCACAGGCACAGCTACTGTTAAACCAAGGTCTGGCAGGTCAAGAAAAATGCAGGAGCGGCACATGCGCAGGATTGTGAGAATGGTTACAGACAACCCATAGATCACCTCCAAAGACCTGCAAGAACATCTTGCTGCAGATGGTGTATCTGTACATTGTTCTATAATTCAGCGCAATTTGCACAAAGAACATCTGTATGGCAGGGTGATGAGAAAGAAGCCCTTTCTGCACTCACGCCACAAACAGAATCGCTTGCTGTATGCAAATGCTCATTTAGACAAAACCAGATTCAATTTGGAACAAAGTGCTTTGGATTGATGAGACAAAAATTGAGTTATTTAGTCATAAGAAAAAGCGCTTTGAATGGCGGAAGAAGAACACTGCATTCCAACAAAAACATCTGCAACCTACTGTCAAATTTGGTGGAGGTTCCATCATGCTGTTAGGCTGTGTGGCTAGTTCAGGGACTTGGGCTGTTGTTAAAGTCGAGGGTCAGATGAGTTCAACCCAATATCAACAAATTCTTCAGGATAATGTTCAAGCATCAGTCACAAAGTTAAAGTTATGCAGGGGTTGGATATTCCAACAAGACAATGACCCAAAACACAGTTAGAAATCTACAAAGGCATTCATGCAGAGGGAGAAAGACAATGTTCTGGAATGACCGTCACAGTCCCATGACTTGAATATCATCGAAAATCTATGGGATGATTTGAAGCAGGTTGTCCATGCTCGGCAGCCATCAAATTTAACAGAACTGGAGAGATTTTCTATGGAAGAATGGTCAAAAATACCTCCATCCAGAATCCAGACACTCATCAAAGGCTATAGAAGGCGTCTAGAGGCTGTTATATTTGCAAAAGGAGGCTCAACTAAGTATTGATGTAATATCTCTGTTGGGGTGCCCAAATTTATGCACCTGTCTAATTTTGTTATGATGCATATTGCATATTTTCTGTTAATCCAATAAACTTAACGTCACTGCTGAAATACTACTGTTTCCATAAGGCATGTCATATATTAAAAGGACGTTGATATTTTAATAGCTCAGCCAATGATAAACAAAAATCCAAAGAAACAAGAGGGGTTCCCCAACTTTTTCATATGACTGTAGTTAAATGGAAACTATTTTGTAAGATTTGCAATCTGTGCCAGAAAACCGCAGACAACCACAGTGTTTCCTGTCACACATGTGATTTGCTTGCACATTGATTATTCTATCTTGTGTTTCTCACAATTTTTTGCATCTTATTTAGTGTAATAAGCTTAGAATATACAGTAATCATGGGACACAAAATGTATTTGCAGATTTTCGCATTTGCACGGGCCCTGCGCCCATAATCCTCACAAATCGCAATGGATAAATGAATATCAATTTTAGAGAAAAAATTTGAAAAACAGGTTTTTACAAAGGTTTCAAAATTTACTGATCATTAAGTATAACAAAATCATTCAACATTTTAATAATGACCTATACTAACAATAATGCACTGAATTTCAACATTCCATATACTGTAAATAATTTACCACAGTAAAAGAAGACAGCACTACTTAATTTAAAAAAATGCATGATATAAAAGGAAACAATTTTATTCTCTTTCAAATCCAGGACTCTCCAGGCTATTTAATGTTATGAAGCTAAGATGTTGAATGGATAAGAAGGATTAGAACATGACAAAAACAACCCAAGGCAGTTGATTAATCCAGCTGGATGTCAACAACGGATGCTGATGGCTTTGATATAAATGTATGGAATGGGTTTTTGTGGTACAGGATATAACTATCATGCCACAGAAAATCAGAATTTTATTTCTAATCGCATATATTTGTTTTTTTTAACAGCAAAGTACATCATATCACAACAAACCGAGAATGGCTTAACACTAGAATTCCCAGAGCCAACGAAAAAACTTTTAGATCCGGCCCACCTTAAATCCATCCGCACCTCTCTATCAGCGTCTTTTGTCCTGTAAATGTGCACATAAATACAAGCAGCCTGGTACACATGTCGTAAATGTAGGAAGGACGGTCCTTGCGTGTGTGAACTGTTAACATTTGAATTTGATGATTGCATATAGCGCTGAACTGACCTCTCTGTACTATTCTTTCCTCTGCATGTCCTGGAGTACAAAAGAAACAGCCTCATACAGTAACATGGAGACTGTCAAGATCGGGGGGAAAAAAAAACACACGGTTACCAATTACAACCACAACATTTTATGCAAATGAATGTGAATAATATGAATAATGCATCCGTGCCCCAATGTTTTCCGAAATGTACTATATTGGTCATAAAATTAATAATTCCAAATATCATATATACCTATGTCTGTTTTTTTTTTGACATCATAGACCATAAGGTGCATACTAATTCAGCGTGAGCAGGAACACTCAATAAAACTGAATAAAAAAAAATCAAGTGACGGTGAGATACGAAGAAGGCAGATTCACCAGCGTTCGTTTGTCAGCTTTTATCCCTCCAGATCAAAGAACGTCCAGGAGGCAGTCGGGATCAAACCGGGAACTCTTGATTACAAGTCAGCAAATCTTACCGCTACGCCACGGAAGCTGTTGTATCGTCCTTGAACCTTTTGTGCAAGTGTTTATTTGATCTTTGGACTTCAGGCTTCACACATTATATAGTTTATGCCACCATTTTGTCATTTACTACTAAAATATGAAAAACATTTCTGTTTTAACAATGTGTTTACACAGATTATTGTAGAAACGGAACACACATGAAATGCATGTGTTCCAAATAACGATCTATTATTTCCACTCTAAAACTCCAGCACTTCACTCCCAGATAATCAATGAAGGCATGAGGTGGGAGAACATTGTGCACATTCTACAGTGGTGGGAGGTGGAATAGCAGGCTGATTGCTGCTTGTCTTTATCGGCACATTTACAGGACAAAAGACGCAGACGGAAAGGTGCAAATGGATTTAAGGTGGGCTGGATTTACATGTTTTTTCGTAGGCTCTGGTAATTTTAGTGTTAAAGAACAGAAAAATAAAAGTAGTACCATTGTCAGATGTACAGAGTACAGTGAAATTCTTACTGGTATGTTAAACAGAGGTGCAGATATGTGGTTACTCGATATATAAGCAAAGATGACATATTAAACTGTATTCTAATACACAATTATTTTTTCTTTTTATAACTTCTTGCTTCAGCCTATTCTACTGATAAAAGCATTGTGTGCTTAATTAACCTGTTAAACAAACAGAATAAATGGAAAACACAAGAAGTAGGCTAAGGAGGTGTTTGCTTAGTGCTTCAGGGCATCCATGCTTTTTCAGCCACTGAATTTATATATAAAAGGTTATGAATAGTTACATTAATAAAAAAGTGCTTTTTTCCTCTCTCTAAAGTATTATACTAATGATAATAATTAGTATTATTATACTAATTAATCACAGAATATAGCAATTCAGGATAAAGCTACTATCAATAACTTAACTGTAAACAATAACACTGAAAAACTATTTTCTTGAAAAAAAAATGAACAAAAAAAAAAAATATTACTGACAAAATGAACATCTTGAAGCAATGAAGATAACAAAACATGGCAATGACTATGCAATCTTTCTTTTAAGTCTTTACCACTGCTTTAGAAAATAATGATGACTGTACACTTTTCCGCAGGGTTTCCTGCTAATGATCTTAAATAAGGGACTTACTTGAGAATCATATTCATGGTCTCATTTCTGTCTTTCCCTTGAAAGGGCAGCGTACCAGTAAGCATTTCAAACTACAGGAATTAGAATAGACAAAACAGTAGAATTAAAGCCAGAAGTCTAAATAAATTGCATCTTGTTAATTTAAAAAAAATCTAAACAAGAAAGTCACTTTTGACAGCAAGTTATATCTCAATGCACCTTGCAATAATAATTATAAAGAAAAAAAAAAACAATTTCCTTATATGTAGCATATTAATAAGAAAGAAAATACTTTAACCTTTTAGTTTGAAAAGTGTCAACTTTTGTTTGGTATTTCACATAAAATCTAAATATTATACCAAGTGTCTTTCATATTAAGATATTTTCTTAATATGCAAAACACTGAAATGCTATTTTCTGCATATGTATCAAATAGAAATGACTGCCGCAAAGATCAGAACTAGAACTAGTAGGTTTAACCAAATAACCTCCGGATCTTAAATTGTAACAATTTAATTGTAACAAAGGCTTCAGTTTAGAATCCATTTTAAAATGTCACTATATGGCCAGGTTCCATACTCCATAGCATCTACATAAAATTGGAGGGATAATTAAAATTACTGGTAGAGACAGAAATTTTAGCTATAAGACCTACAAACTCTGAATGATCTGTTTCTCAATATTATGTGTGTACATTTAAATTCAATTTTTAAATGAATGCTTAAGACTCATCAATTTATCATATTACATATTCATGTGGCAATAAATATAGTCTTTTCTAATTTTGCAATCTTTCTGATTTACTATTATAAAGTCTCTTGTTTTCATTTGCTTATGTCATTGTTGCATTTCATTTCATTGCTATCTTGATGGTATTATTCCACTTGATCTCGCTAACAGTACTTTTGAATGGATTTGTCACTGCCAAAGGCAAACCAGATATCAGTACTTGGTTTTCTGCCTAAAAGATTTTCATGCAGTTTAGTACAATGTGAAATATCCACAGAAGACCTGGATGAAAAGATGATGAAGAGCAGATGGAATCTGGGTAAGCTGAAATTAACAATTTTTTTCTTTTATGCTTCTAGCTTTCTTAATATACTGTAATCAAGCTTTGCATTTAATATATAAATATTGAGGTAGTTAATTTGTTTGTAAAATAATTATTCTATGTATATATTTTGTGCTTTGTGTTTAGCATTTTTTTTTTAATTTTGTGCATTATTTTAACTATATCAGTAAATGACTAGTATTTCCTAAACATCTCATACACGACCACAGCAGATTAACTGGAAACTCTAATCCAGCTGGTTATGTGTGCACACAGCACATTGTTATGACCAAGTGTAGGCCCAATGATGAACTGCCACTCCATATAGAGTTGACTCCTGCCTTGCAAGTCCTATAACAGATTTCAGGTATATATACAGGTATATGAGGAAATTTGGTTATGTATAAATAAAAATAGGTAAAGCGTTTTAAGCATGCAATGAAAAATTGTTAGGTACATAAAACTATAATGAATTTGAAAATGCATTTATTGAATAATATTGTTCTAATTGGGGCATTATTTAACTATTCACCTTGGTACTAAGTCCCATAAAAGGCAGGTTGCTATTCTGTTGAAATTAAATGTCTGTGTAGCATGAAACTATCTACACCTGGAATGGGTGAAACGGAGATCCACAAGTGAAATGTTCCCAAACACCTCATAATGTTCCCAAACACCTCATGTATCTTATTTACTACCATGAGGGGGTGAACCACATGTTAGAAACGTGTAATTAAGCTAAACTGATTATCAAGTCTGTCTTGTGAAGGTCAAATAAAACAAGTAAATAAACTGTATAAAAAAGAAATCAGAACTAGCTTTATAACGTAAAATATTTCAACAATACTGTGGCTGTTTTAGCATATTAAAAAACTTTAAACCCATTCAGTCCTTCAGAAAGTAAACCTACTTATGTTACAATATTTTATGGCATTAAAAAAATCATGAGAATTAACTGTTCACTGTGTTAATGAAATTTTCAGACATTTGTTGCAATCAGACCATATTACCTGAACATACTTCAGCCTATTAAAACCGTTAACGGAAAATTTTACAGTTTCTTGCAATAAATCTTTGAATTCTACAAATGGAATTAAACATTTTTTGTTGTTTGACAAGTCTATCCATCAAGAAAATCTCACTCTCTGGAACAGATTTAGCATTTTTTGCGTCCCTCTCTCTCTCCTTATCTATCTCGCTCGCCCGCCCAGCGCGTCTCTCTCTCTCTTTCTGGCAATCGTCTCCTATTCTCTGTCTGAGTCTGTGTGCCTCACTCATATAGTCATATCTGTTTACTGGCACTCATATAGTCATATCTGTTTACTACAGCATTGTGACTGTGTGTGTGTGCGCTGTGAAGTGCGAGTCCCCGTCTTGCTCCCCAAAACATGAAGCTGAGTCTCAGTAGTTTAACACCAGCTTTATTCAGCTTGAGACCGCAACTGCCCTGTTATTTATTGTACCAGATCTTTATAATGTTCCTTGTATGATCCATTGACGACAGGCGCTTATAGCATGTCTGCGATCTTTTTGGATGCGCTTATATGGCGAACTGCTACAGCGCTGGGAGACTGCGATTGCTTTTATATATATATATATATATATATATATATATACACACACACACACACACACACACACACACACACACACACACAGGGTGGCCCACGAAAAAGTAGCCCGCCTCCCTGGCGAAAAAAGGCGCCCTTCCATAAAGAAAGAAAGAACTTGAAATGCAAAAATCTTTACTCACTCTTTATAGAAAGTGCTGAAAATGATCTCCTTGTGCGTCAATGCATTTTTGGGCGCGCCTTAACATGTTGTCATATACGCATAGCGCAACTCTGGGGCGAATGCTGAATTGCATTACGAATATTGTCTTTCAACTGGTGTAAAGTTCTCAGGTTATTAGCGTACACTTTTCCCTTCAAATTGCCCCACAGATACAGAACCCCCTAATAGACTTTTCCAGGGAGGCTGAGGAGTGTGATCCCTCTGTAGTTGGAACACACCCTCCATAATCCTTTGTGTGATCCCACTGTAGGTGGAACACACCCTCCACAATCCTTTGGTGACAATCCTGTCTTCTATAAATGTCTCCCGAATTTGTGACAGTGACACGTGTGACAAGTCGCGCCATCCTGTTAGAAGAAGGTGTACTTGCGTTCTTCCAGCGTCAACTGTCCGTAAAATTCCTCACACGTTTGCACTTTATCTACACAGCTTTCGTGATGAGGGTAGTCAATCGGCGTTCCACTCTGGCAGGAAGGCGGGCTACTTTTTCGTGGGCCACCCTGTATATATATAGCTGCACTCTCAGAAATCTGCTTTATAACAATAGATGTTGTGATTCAAGGCAGCTATTTTAATGGAGAGTGAAACACGTCACCTTGTGTGTATGTGTATATATATATATATATATATATATATATATATATATATATATATATATATATATATATATATATATATATATATATTATATTATATATATATTATATATATATATATATTATATTATATATATATATACACATACACACAAGGTGACGTGTTTCACTCTCCATTAAAATAGCTGCCTTGAATCACAACATCTCTTGTTATAAAGCAGATTTCTGAGAGTGCAGCTATATTTTAACACTAGAATTACCAGAGCCTACGAAAAAACTCGTAAATCCGTCCCACCTGAAATCGCTTCTTAAAACCGTTCTCACCTCTCCGCCAGCCTCCTTTGTCCTGTAAATGTGCCGATAAAAACACACGAAATGCGTGTGTTCCAAATAACGATCTATTTTTTCCACTCTAAAACTCCACTTCACGCTCAGATAATCAATCAAGGCAAGAGCAGGGAGAAGTTCATGCATGTTCTGCGACGGTGGGGGATGGAATAGCCGGCTGCTTGCTACTCTTAATCTCAACATTAACAACACAAAAGACGCTGGGAGAGGTGCGGACGGATTTAAGTAGCGATTTAAGGTGGGACGGATCTGCGAGTTTTTTCGTAGGCTCTGGTAATTCTAGTGTTAAAAAGCTTCCTCACCCCAAAAAGCACATATGGAAAGCATGCCAATGCTATTCTGGACTTCAGGAGGATAACCTAAATCTACTTTTACTGGCTATTGCCTGCTAAAGACTGGCTATAAATGAGACATTATGTAAATAAAAGCATATTAAGAATTAAGTAGATGAGATTTAGCATGAAAAGCAATCTTTTAAAACATCTTTAAACTGCAAACATTATAACAATATCAAAATGTTACACAAAGAATGCTTTTGGGAACAACAAATCATGATTTAAAAGATAGCAAATACACATCATATAGTGTAGCTTAGCAAAAGGGTAAAAATGGCAATGGGCATTCAACATTGCTTTAACTAATAAATCTTACATTGTTTATTTAGAATTTAAAGTTCAATGTCAATATTTGAATAAGAATATCATAATATTAAAATCTAACTTGCAACATTGATTATAAAATGAATATTGAATCAGGCAGTGCAATATGCACAGTGGTGACTGTGGGAGTAATTGCTTTGCAAATAAACACAGGAGATTTTATTTATACCATCCCCAAAATTACACTGTAAGTGCACCATTGCAGTGCAGCAACATGTAATCTTATTTAGAACTTAGAAACCCCTTCAGTACATATCAAATTTTAAATGACAAAATTTAGAATCATTCAGTAATGACATTTTATCAAGTTCAAAACATCTGCTACTTAAAATGTTTAGTAGTCAAAAGAGGCTTCTTGTGCTTTTTCTTATTAACATAAGTATTCTATGTAATATAAAAATGTGCATACCTGATATCTTTATATAAATGTCTATGTTCATTCATTCATTCATTTATTACAACCTCTTACATAAGCAATTCAAAATGACATGTAATGTAAACGATGTCTTTCTGGTTTTATGCTCCAAATGTGTTTTCCTTTTAAGGAATAATAAGGTATAGTAATTACAACATTCTTGGCTATACATGTTTTGATATATTTTGCATGCTTGATGGTCACTGTAGTCTATGTCTTTAGGCTATTTTTTAAACATTTGTGTGATATGTTCCATTTCTCTCAACTGATGCATTTCAATATAAAATATAAGAAAGGGTATTGTTCAAAAAATAAAATTACCCTATATTCTTTTTTTTGTGAATACATTTCTGCCTAACATGCTTTACTTAGAGTACTTAAAGAAAAAGTAGTGTCCCTTTACTCTTTGTCTTTCAGTTAATTTTATTTTCTAGATAATTTTTTAGAACCACAACACTAAGAAACATGGCTAGGTTTGATAACTACTCGCCGCCTACAAATGTGAATGTTAAATTAGCTCAAGGGTAACGTCCTCAAAACCAACCAGTAAAATAATTTACCATGGCTCAACACCATCAGCTTTTAGCTGCCGAAACTGAAAATATGGTTATTTTTCTTAGCAACCTACACTTGCAGTAATTAAGATGCTATGTAGTTATACATCCGCTTAATAATGAAAACGTGATAAAAAGGAATTTTTAAAATGTATTACTCAAACTAAATTATTTTGAGTTTGTTTGTATGACCTGTTACTGTGTACCAGTAAATAAAAATAAACTGCAAAAAAAACCTAAACCATTTATGATGTTACAGTGAGAAAGTCCTTCGAATTGTTTTTCTAGTTTTAAGAAATTATTTAGTTTTAGTTTTTATTTAGGTTTTCATTCTCTTTTGTAATTTTTATTTTTCAAGAACTTGTAGTTTTTATTTAATTTTTCATTCATGTGTTTTTAGTTTTTATTTGGCTTTAGTTTTTGTGTTTTTTTTTTTTTTATTATATATAAGTGTTGTTTTACTTATCAAAAAAAGTTAATATGGACACTGTTCTGCAAGTCTAAAAATACAGCTTTATTTAATGTTGTCATATTGTATATTACTCATCTCACAGTAATTCATCACCACAGTAAGTCTTCTCATACACTTTTCTACTGGTTGCATGAATGGAATCAGCTTTGCTCACAAAAATATTTTGGAAAAGTATGTACTGCCTATGTTGTAGTATGAGGACTTCGACAGTCCTGAAAGGAGCTCCTGCATTTCACTGGACACAATCATGCAGAGAAATTTACACTCAAAAACAAAGCAACTTTAACAAGACTAAGAATTAAGCCTGAGCCCTAAAACTCTGATGTAAGAATTTTAAGCACCACTAGACCACCCTGTTTCAAAACATTATATTAAGTAAATGACTGGATTAAAACTAAATGGATGCTTTTTCTTATAAACTTCTAGTGCTGGATTGCCTGCAGCATCCTTGCAGAGTCACATTTTTGCTTTTGTATGTGTGCATGATTGAGCTTTTTTTTCATTTTATTGAAATCACACAACATTCCATACAAAAAGATCAATTTTACAAGAATAGGATTGAAAACAAATCAAACAAATCAACTAACCCCCACCCCTGAGAAAGAGAGCATGGGCAGCAGAATAAAACGTAAACCTAGTAAGAATAAGTAAATAGATAAATTAGTAAGTGAATATAGATGAATAGAGAAGAAAAAGAAAAAAGGAATAGGGAGAGAATCTGCTTCCTCAGTGCTTTAAAAGCTTATTCTAAAATGATTGAGCATTCTATCTATTTAGGTAGCTCTCTGTGATCTTAAACTTGCCAGATTTCATTCACTCCACGACACATCTAGTAACATATTTTGTCAATACAGAGTATTTTATGACACACTACCAATATGCAGTAGTAGACTGGTACCCTTCATCAGTTGCGTGCACTCTGTGCACATACACCTGGGAAGAAGATGCAAATGACATACAGACCTTGACAAGGCTAGCTTTCAAACCTGAGCTTATGGCAATGTGTGACAGGAATTATTCTGTCCATGTTAAAACATCAGTTCTAAGTAACTTTAATAAAGCTGTATGCAAACATGTTACTTTGGCTCAATCACTAGCACTGATATCATGCCATACGTCTGCTTGATCTTTCACTGAAATAATACTGGCAGGATACTGGCAAAATCTTAACGAAACAATTTATATAATTTTCACATTTGTATTACTGCATTTTGCCAGATGACAATGCAACAGGAGACTGATCTGTTGACAAATGAAACAGATGTGTTGATGAAAAAGCTTAGTTTTGGTGTTGAGTCAAATAGTACATACACATGCATGAATTAATGTTCTTGCCTATGTTAACACTATGGCTGTGAGGCTTTAATGAATATACCAGCAACTATGCATGTTCCCATACAAATTATGTACAAAAGTAAGTGTTGTGATTACAAGTTTGGCTTAGTTTTCATTTTTGTTTTCCTATTTACATTTAATTCTATTAGGATATTTTTTTCATTTTTATTTTTTGTTTAAGCTACCAAAATTATTTTTTCATTAACATGTTAAATTTTAGTCTTCATTAAACTCCTTAGTGTAATGTTTACCCCACTAAAAATGAGCCGAAAAACACTGAAATTTTTTTCAATGAGTAAAAAAAAGGTTATTACCTGTACATGAACCATGTAAATACCAAAATGTCAACATAACAACATAAATGCAGGAGAAAAGGTATATCAGCTGTGTCCAGTGCTGTAGTGATGTAGATTTAGTACACGTCTTTCATGTATTATGTTCTGAAACAGTCACCAATGCAGCGCCCAATGCTGCAATTGAGACAGTAACAGGACGTTTCTTTGAGAACTTTTTTAGAATTTTATTTCAATTGCCTGCACATAAGATTGAAATGTCAATGTCAAACCTGCATGACTGACTCACCTCTTGTGTTGTTGCAGGCTACCACAGCGCAACATTTAGTGACTTCCACTTTTCTCCTGACATAAACATTGACAGTTGCTTGCCACATTGTAAACAGTGCTTAGGGGTCTAACATTTTGCTTGTCCTTGCACTTAATTACAATTATTTTGCCTTTTTGTCATATAGCTACTGTCATATCACACTGAAGCTTGTGCCACCAAATTCACCTTTCACATCGCAGTGCTGTATCATGCATCAATTTCACTTTCGTGTTAACGTTTGATGAACAACTCACATCGTCATCACTTTCACTCAATTCGAGCGATGGTTCAATTTCAGTTCATTCTAAAACTGCCATTACAGCTTTTCACTTGCCATTGTGTTTTTAGCTGTAGGCTTTGTCCCATTCATGAATACTGACAAATTACCTTAAAGTGCCAAAACCCATACAAATATTCATTACTTTTTGCAGCGATGTTATTTTATCCACTAAATGGAAGCAGTATAATGTTCTGAGTATTAAAGGCACTTGCATAGAATTCCGAACCCGAGTCACCCTTGGCGTTAACAAGATAAAAAAAAAAACAGCTCTCTAACATCTTAAAAAGAACTGCAAACAGAGGGCGTAACACCATTTATTCTGAAATTGCTTGTGTTTTCTACCTGCTCACTTTCTGCTTTGCATCTCTTTTTCCTAACATATTCAGGAGCACTTTTTTCACATGTCTGTAACATATTATTCAAATAAAAAGATACATCTTACTAGTAGTAACTTTCTATTAGTGCCTAATGAATTATATTAACACCAGTAATGGCGGACTGCACGAAAACGTGCAGTGAATACACTTGACTTCAGCATTCCTAGTTTTCATCCTCTTTCTGTGTACATTTAGCATGCATTTGCTCAGAGGTTGATGCGCTTGCTGCTTCGTGAGCAGCTTGTTTTCTTCAATCTAGTAGCCCACTTCTTCTCTTCTTCTGTCGGCATCTTTTAGCGTTAGAACTGATTAAGTCAGTTTTGTGTTGCAATTACTTAGTACATTTTTCTTAATTTTTCACTTAAGCTGACACATAAGTGTTCAATCTGCCTCAAGAATGATTTAGCCGTACGCATGCGCAGCACGGCCGCCCTGCTGCTGAAAGTTGATTCTACAATAAAATCAAATCAAAATTAAGAGTAACAAAAATCATCACCCACAGAAGCAGACAGTAGAGGTCACGTAGTATATGTGTACCAAATTTCAGGTCAATAGGTGAAATGAAGCAGACAGTAGAGGTCACGTAGTATATGTGTACCAAATTTCAGGTCAATAGGTGAAACAGTTTGCAAGTTACAGGTAATTTAAAATTCTGGACAGACAAACGGACATCCACGGTAGTGTATTATATACGAAGATTATAGTACTTTCAAGAAACAATCAAAAAAGAAGTGACCAAATGTGTTAAAAACAATCTGCTTTAACTTGTAAGAAAGTTGCTGGAAGTCATCATATTGCACTATGTAATGTAATCTTAAATGTCTTATCAAATTTATAGTGCCAAACGCATTTGTTTTAGTTTCATTACAGCCGACTTTTTCCTGGAACATGCTGCAGTTCAAGTATCTTTCATTTCAACAAACTTTCATACAGCAGACATTTTGCAATGTCTCCTAGGTCTACTGGACCAAAACAATGAACAAGAAATCCTACCCTAAATAAAATCTGAACTAAAGAGAATAATGCACAGGAGATTATTTTCAATCTGAAAAGCTATAGTATAATTGTGTGGTTTTGATTAAATGCAATGCATTTTGACTAAAACCCAATGTAAAGAGAAAAATCCACACTGTAAAGCATAAGTTATATTATTATGGTATAAGTATATTGGTCACTAATAGAGACCGAGGCCATATCAGGATCAAGGAATACACAAGTCACACACACACACACGCGATGAAATACTAGTGACCTTTTGCAACTCAGTTAAGACTTGGAAGTTGGACCTGCACCTTATGCCATTCGGCCAAATCAGCAATGAAGAGGATAAGTATTAACACTAGAATTACCAGAGCCTACAGAAAAACTCGTAGATCCGTCCCACCTTAAATCGCTTTTCATCTCTCCGTCAGAATCTTTTGTCCTTTAAATGTGTTGATAAGCAGCAAACGGCAAGCAGTCTGCTGTCACATCCCCCACCGGCGCACAGTTTTCTCAGCTCAAGTCTGTTTACCTGCATGTCAATTGCTTGGAGTTGTATAGAGTGAAAAAGTCAAGCAAAATGACACCTTTCATAAATGCTATATCGATATTAGGAATACATGCATTTCATGTGTGTTTCGTGTCTACAACATTCTATGTACAGTAAAGTCATCGTTAAAACAGAAACGTTTTTCATGTTTTAGTAATAATTGACAAAATGTACAAATAGAACATGTGTGTTTTTATTCAAAATTATAACTGCAGGAAAAAAAGCTGCGTTAGTGTGCGACATTGACATGCATTTACTATGACTCCTCCGTGGTGCAACGGTATCAGCTACTGACTGGGAATCAAAAGGTCACGGGTTTGATCCCCGGCAAGTCAGTTTTGAGAAGTGAGCTGCTTTTATTGTTACTATTTCAGAATAAAACATACATTTCATTTCAGTCAGTCTGTAACAGCCGGTGTAAATGTATGATACTTGTAAAGGTTAGCTTTGTTTTTTTTAATCCAGTTTCATGCTCTCAGTCGTGTTCTCAATCTTACCCAATCACACCCACAACCCCCACCCCCCCCCACTAATGTTTTCACATAAAGATGCACTACAGCTCTGCTCTCTGTAGGAAGTAAGTAAATAAACAAGTGCACTTTAATTCAAGACTATAACCGAAGAAAAAAGAAAGTCACAAGTACACTGCAGAGCTTCCTGTGTTGGAGCGACACGGGCATGCTCAAAAAAATACACGTGTAATGCCACAAAAAGTGCACGCAGACACTTCAGTTTGCAAGCATTTGTACAAGAATGCAGTCAGACTTCTTTTTAGGGCACACACACCATCCAGATGTAAACACTAGCACATGTTATTTATTTGGATCACATAAAGACGCGCTATAGCTTGAATGTTACTTATTTGGATCACATAAAGACGCGCTATAGCTCGAATGTTACTTATTTGGATCACAAAGACGTGCTATAGCTCGCATGTTATTTAAATAATATGTGAAAACTGCAGTGTCAGATGGGGGTAGGGTAAGATCGTGAATGAGACTGAGAGCATGAAACTGAATAAAATAAAAAACTTTAGCTAAACTAATACAAGTATCATACATTTACACCGGCTGTTACAGACTGACTGAAATAAAATGTATGATTTATTCTGAAATAGTAATAATAAAAGCAGCTAACTTCTCAAAACTGACTCGCCGGGGATCGAACCCGTGATCTTTTGATTCCCAGTCAGTATCTGATACCGTTGCGTCACGAAGGCAGTCATAGCAAATGCATGTCAATGTCACATACTAACATGGCTTTTTTTTCTGCAGTTATATTTTTTAATAAAAGCGCATTTGCTCTGTTATATTTGTACCTTTTGTGAAAGTGTTTCTTTGATATTTGGACTTCAGGCTTCACACATTATACACTTCATGTCTACATTTTGTCAATTATTACTAAAACATGAAAAACGTTTCTGTTTTAAAGATGAGTTTACTGTACATAGACTGTTGTAGATACGGAACACACATGAAATGTATGTGTTCCAAATAATGATATAGTATTTATAAAAGGTGTCATTTTGCTTGACTTCTCACTCTATACAACTCCAAGCAACTGACATGCAGGTAAACAGACTTGAGCTGACAAAACTGTGCGCCGACGGGGGATGCGACAGCAGACTGCTTGCTGTTTGCTGCTTATCAAAACATTTAAAGGACAAAAGATGCTGACGGAGAGGTGAGAAGCAATTTAAGGTGGGACGGATCTACGAGTTTTTTCGTAGGCTCTGGCAATTCTAGTGTTAAAAAGGATATTATTGAGGTTGCTCTCCAGAGCCCCAAAAATTTAATTCAGAATTTGTAGTATAGCTTGAAGATTGCTCTCAAAAACATTCCACACAATTTGTGAAATTATTGTGCATAATTTTCTCTCTTTTATGAGTGTTTGAAAATACGTAAGACATAATCAAGCTATTAATACTTTATTTAGCAAATTATTACTCAGTACATTTTCTAAATTAATTTTTTTTTATTTTGACTTTCCCAACATATACAATAAAAGGTGAGATTAAAAATATTCAGCTTACCCTCAAATTACAACTGGGTCTTTTTAAACCAATTGGTACATTTATATAATATATTATATACAGTAAATGAAGGATTTAAAGAGTTTCATCTGCATTACTTGTAAATGTAAAGAAAAATACACTGTAGCACAATCAATTATGGACTTGACACAACTATCCTTTGATTATCTCTGATTAATTTCTCCTCTTTGTATATGTGAACTGCTTAAACACTTTGTCAATACCAAGGTTGCAAATGTTTGAGGAATGCAGACAGACAATTTGGAGTACATACAATACTTGTAGAATTTCCTTTCAAGGAGGAAAAGTGTGATGCTGTGTTAATTGAATTTCCATTGTATAAATTTCTTGTTGACTATGCTGCTTTCTTAGAACAAATAAACATTACTTTTGATAGGATTAAAGTGACAAAAAATGCTGGTGGCACATACCATTAAAACTCCAAGTGACCACCAATCTGCACTCTGCGTGTGGCCTCTCCGGTTAACCACTTCAGGTGCCATGTACTCCACTGTCCCACAAAATGAGTATGTTTTCTTATCCTGATCTACTGATTCTTTACTGAGCCCAAAGTCTGCATACAAAGTAAAATCCATTTAATTTTCCAAGTAAGATATACAACTCAGAAAAAGATAGAAGGTTAATATGTAACTAAAATATGATTTACATAAAATCCTTTTACACCAGGGTATAAAATCTCACTAATATCTACAGCAAACTACAGTATACTACACTTCAGTAAAATGAACAAGATATTACACACAACTGTGTTTATAGTCAACTAGCATGAAATATGCTCTGCAAATGTTACAAGATGCATTCTTTTAGTGATGTATTCTTGTTTATCTGTATTCAATCATGTGACAAATTAAAATGAGTTAAGGCAAAAATCAATGTTTGCAAAGACAATAGTATTTATTGGTTATTTTTGGTTTCAGCATGATTAAGTTATTTCCCTGTTGTAGTGCAGATTATCAGAATTAAAGAACATGCAGGATGGTATGTCCATGTAAACATGATTTCACTGCATATTTTAAATATTGAGCACAATTAAAAAAAAAACCTATAATTTATAAATCGCAAATTAGGAAGAAAACTTATGCATATGCATTTCAATTACAACATACACCAATCAGTCACAGCATTAAAACCACCTGCCTAAAATTGTACAAGTCCTCCTTATGCCACCAAAACAGCTCTGACCGTTGAGACATGGACTCCACAAGGTGTTCTGTGGCATCTGGCACCAAGATGTTAGCAGCAGATCCTTTAAGTGCTATAAGTTGCAAGTTGGGGACTCCAAGGATTACACCTGTTTGTCTAGTACATCCTACAGATGCTTGATCAGAATGATCTCTGGGGAATTTGGAGGCCAGGTCAATGCCTTGAACTCTTTGTCATGTTCCTCAGACTATTCCTGAACAATTTTTGCATTATCCTGCTGAAAGAGTCCACTGCCATCGGGAAATATGGTTGCCATGAAGGGTGTATAATTGGTCTGAAACAATCTTTACGTAGGTGACACATGTCAAAATACCATCCACACATAAGCCAGGACCCAAGGTTTCCCCATGCAGAACACTGCTCACATCACACTACCTCCACCGGCTTACTTTCTTCACATAGTGCACCCTGCTGCTATCTCTTCCCCAGGTAAACAACAAACAAACACACAGCCATCCACATGATCTAAAAGAAAATGAGATTCATCAAACCAGGCTACCTTCTTCCACTGCTCAAGGGTCCAGTTCTGATGCTCACATGTCCATTGTTGGTGCTTTTGGAGGTGGACAATGGTCGGCATTGGCACTCTGGCCAATCTGCAGATACACAGACCGATATGTAGCGAGCTGCGATGCACTGTGTGTTCTGACACTTTTCTCTCATAGCCAGCAACATGTGCTATAGGAGCTCTTCTGTGGGATCGAACCAGTTGGGATAACCTTTGCTTTCCACAAACATTAATGAGCCATGAATGCCCATGATCCTGTTGTCTATTCACCTGTTATCCTTCTTTTGTTAGGTAATAACCACTGCATACTGGGAACACCTCACAAGGACTGCCATTTTAGATGTGCCATATAGTAGTCATCTAACCATCACAATTTAGCCCTTATTAAAGTCACTAAGATCCTTACGCTTGCCTATTTTTCTTGTTTTCAACACACCTTAGTACTAGGATGAGGTACCGTATTCGTCATTATGGATGTAATGAGAAATCAAGCAAAATTACACCTTTTATTGGCTAACCAAAAAGATGAAATACATCTTTGCCTGAAGAAGGGGCCCGAGTTGCCTCAAAAGCTTGCATACTGTAATTTTTTTAGTTAACCAATAAAAGGTGTCATTTTGTTTGACTTCTCATTAAACACATCACCTTCAAAGACGGGCTGTTCCCTTGCTGACTAATATAACCCACCCCTTGACAGGTGCCACTGTAACGAGATAATTATTACTCACTTCATCAATCAGTGGTTTTAATGCTGTGGCTGATCAATGCATGCAAGAATGAAATAGTGTGTAATTGTGGAAATAAGCAATTTTAAAATATTCAGACTATTTTAAACTAAATTAAATAGGAATTAAACTCAAACATTATATATATATATGATATAGAACAAGAAATAAAAGTGATTCAGTAAATACCTGTTAACTTGATATGTCCTGCTTCATCAAGCAAAATGCTGAAAATTAAAATCACATTCTCCAATACATGTACACAAATAACTTTCACACAGAAAACATTTAATAAAATAAAAGCTATTAACACAAAAAAATCTTTGCAATAATAATGTAACACTGAAAAAACAAGCTATCAATGTATAGCACGTCATTTTTCATGATGTGCAGATATTCTGCACATTTCATTTATAAAAATTCAAAGCATTTATACTTTAAGAGCTATTTGCAGTATTACAGTTTCTATAAAAACATAATACAAAGTAATAACATTAACATTGCCCTAAACTCTACTAGATATTCTACCAATAAAAGTTACTACATCAGTTAAAATAAAAAAATTACTTATAAACCTGACAAAATATTTTTAAATATCTGAGGTTGTAAATGTTTAAAAGTAAAAAGTAACAGAAAGCAGTGTAAATTACATTCTATGCAAAGGACAAGACTCTTCAGTATTTGATTCAGCTGATAAAATAAATAAATATTCTTAATAAAACAGCTGAATTAATAATAGAGACACTGACAAAGTAGTCTTAAAAAAAACCCTCTAATGTGGGTAAAAAAAGGATTGTCTATTTAACTGCTTTGGATATTGTCACTTGCTACAGTTTTGCTAAGTTTAAGCAAAAAGAAAAGACAAAGAGAATGGATGCAGTAACTCACTGGACAGCTCCACTTCGCAAATACACAACTCTCCAGCACTTATGCAGTTTCTTTTTTTCCCCTTTATATGCAAGTAACTGAATGCACAATTTGCAAATATCAAAATCAAGGGTCTGCTGTCCTAACATTCTCAACAAGTGTAGAAAAAAGTATGTTTTCTATTAAAAAATAGCAAGCCTATCTAAAATTTAAAAAGAGGAAACATGCAAAAAATCTCAAAAGGAATATTTACTTTTCGGGCTTCAGGTCCCTGTAAACGATTCCAAGGTTGTGCAGATGATCCAAAGCGAGGGCCAGCTCTGCAAGGTAGAATTTCACATCCTCCTCTGTAAACATAACCTAACAAGAACTGGACAGATTTACCGTTTGATTTTTTAAATGACTAATACATATACATTACAAAAAAAAAAGAATAATGTATTCCACCGATGTTATGCTCCACCTAAATACAACTCTACATCATATTACAAATCATAATGCTACTTCAAAAAATGTGAACGAAAGATTTAATAAAATGAAATTTTGTTTTATGGTATCTTAAAAGGGTAAAATATGAATTGAATAAACCATGAACAATTTATACATTTAACTAAGTTTTTCAGTTTAAAATGCCTTTTTTGTCTAATACCCATTCTAAGATTGTAAAGAAAATGGTATACAATAAAAGTCATCTAATGATATGATGTTTAAATGGAAATTTCTTTTTTAAAACACATCCCTATTATTAAGTTCAACTTAATGAATCATACTGCAGGAGCACCTGCAAGCCAAGAAAGCATCTCAAACAGTATTTGAAATGATATACAAAGAAAATGAATTAATCCAGCTGCCACATTTCTCTGCATAAGAGGTTGTGTTAAATGATGGTTCCCAAATATACATCCAAATCAAGTTCTCTCAATTCAGTTCAGGATTGTGGGAGCAGAACCTTTCCATGCAAGGCAAAAACTATTATAGGATACACAAACATCTGCACTCACTCATAAAACATCAGTGTAGAGTCACAAATCAACCTAACCTGTATGTCTCTGATATACAGGTAGAAAAACAGGAGTAGATGGAGGAAGACCCTACACAAACAGTACAAACAGCTGGAATTCCATCCCAAGACTCTGGGCCTGAGTGGTAGCAGAGCTGACTATTGATCAACTCTGTTATTTTATAATTCATAATAGTTAATACATTACATGAGAGGCATTTCCCACATAAAATGTATTAGTTGTAACTTAAGTCATAGTTCTAAAAGTTTTCATAGTTTATTCAGTAACAAGATTCAACTACAATGGCTAATTTTACTGTAAATTCCTGCACAAGAAGTTAACCAAATATTCAGCCTGATGAAACAATGACAAATTACAGAATAATTTGCATTACAAAGATAGTGAATCGGCACTAACTTTTAAGACATACTATGTAATCAAATAAAAATCAGTTGGTGCTTTCAATATGTTAGAAGGTCCAAAAAATCCAAAATGAATTATTAAAATAAGAATAAATACCATTAAAAAAAACTCAAAATATGCTTACCTCTTTGGATAAGCGAGTAAACACATCTCCACCCCTGAGAAAATCCAGAATTAAGTATAGCTTCCCTTCAGTTTGAAAGGCTAAATAATGATTAAAAAAAATCAGAGTACACAATTATACCACAAATGAGAAAAAGATAGTGTAATATGCTATAAATAACAATAAAAGCAAATTGTATTACTATAGCACCTTCCACTTCACAAACATCCTAAATTACCCAACAGTACCTGAAGCACAGAAAAACAAAACATTAAATAACACTAGATAAAAATTAATAATCAAAGCATTAAACACCAAATAAAAATGAGTGCAAAACCCCACAAATTTCTTAATTAACAAGAAAATAAACAGGGACACAGTAAAAAGTGCTAGTTCACATTAAACATAAATTTGCAGGTGGTTCATTAACTGAAGGCTGCTCTGATGTAGTTTAATTTTTAAATTTTATGCTCTATCCAGAAATGAATTTCTTCATGCAAGTTGTAAGATACGAATATCATCAGAGATGTCACATTTTAAACACTGAAATAGACCTAAGTATCATCCAAATAGATATGATAATCCAGTACAGGTCAATTCCTGTTATAGTGAATACCGAGGTAATTTCAATTTTCAGAACAACAAGTACTTTTTGTTGGCCCGGGCAAACGTTCATACAACATCATGTTTAATGGATTTCATTTTAAGGAAATGTAAATTTCAGTATACTTAATGCTTTTTTCGACCAAAAATTGCCACCAAAGATAATAATGCGAGGTAAAAAAAATACTTAATGCTGCACCTATACTTTCATAATCTCTCAGGAAACCTGCAACAGGCTGCAACAGGCTTGACCAAAAGAAAATGAAAGTCTGTTGCAAAATTTCCAGTCTCAGGCAGAATTGGCTGGAGTGTAGGTGCAGCATCATACAGGCAATTCTGAGTCAGTGCTCCATCAAGAGTCCAACTGGGTAGTTTTGTCATGTGTGGATACTGTACTGTTCGAGTTTCATAGCGCTTCTCAAAGTTTTCATTGCAAAGAACAAAAAAAAGACAGAAACTGTGTCAGTTTACTCTTAAAGAAAGGTTACACCTAACGTCTCATTTTCAAATAAAATATTTTTTGCAATTTTAGAAGCACTGTTTTTTTTATACAGGTATTGTCAAACATGGGACACAGAGCAGCATGTGACACAGGAAAGTGAGTTTAGCTTTCCAAGGGAAAAAATACAGGCACTTTTTTACTTTAAGGAGAAGGCGGGTACAGTCTCAAGACTTCAATCAAAATAGAAGCCGTTACTTCAGTGCTCAACCACATGAGATAAGACCTGCAATATGGGGGCAATCGTCCTGCTTTAGCTCCCATCTTCAGATTAGAAGACCAGCAGCTCGGAATCACCAGTATGACAGACCAGGAGAGTGCGAGGAAGAGCAGGTTGCCTGCTGTTAAATGTTCTAAACATTGATAAGCATGTTATGCTGTAAGCCTGATCCTGCAGAGGACAACCAATTGCTTTACCCTCGGTTTACTGTTTACAAGATGCAGCTGAGCAGCTATAGAACTGTCCTTGCTCCTTTCCTGTTAGAGAGGGCAAATCACCGGCAACACTGGTCACAATAGTATATGAATTTTCCCCATATTCATTAAATTAAATTTCTGTTATAAAGAAATATTTCATGGTCCCATGAATTTTGTTACAATGGGATTCCACCTGTATTAAGCAAGATTAAAGCAGCAGCCTCAGAACCTTGAAATATTTTCATCTGCTGTTGCTGAAACACTTTACAAACAAAATCATGTTCCTAAAGTCAGACTGTTGTCTTATTTATTTTGTTTAAAGCAAGTTGAAGAAAACAAAAGAATACTAGGTAATGAAAAAATAATGTACCTATAAAGGAAAGCTTCATAGATACTAACTTATAACACAAAGTATGTTAAACTAGCTGTGTTACTTGGCTTCTCCCAGGAAAGTTGGTAAGACAATGGACATCAGTTATAGTGCCATCGGTTAAGCAGATATATCAGTAGTACAATATCTGTAGAATTCTTTTCCTAAGGCCTTATAATATTGGCAAGCAATGCAGCATAGTGGTTAAGGCTTTGAACCTAGGACTTCTAACACTGAGGTTGTGGACTGAAATCCAGCTATTAACACTGTGTGACTATGAGAAAGTCACTTCACCTGCCTGCAACTCAAATGGAAAAACAAAAGAAATGTAACCAAGTGTATCTCAAATGTCGTATGTTGCGTTGTATAAATGAGCGGACCAAACAATAATAATAATAACAACAATGATAACAATAATAGGTCACAGGAGCTACTTACTCTTGAAAAAGTTATACACCATTATCAATGAGTAAAATATTCATGCATTAGATTAACTTGCAGGAAGGTGTATTCTTTTGAAATAAAACAGATAATCCGTAGCAAATTGTGAAATTTCAGTATATTATTATTAGATGTTTATGAGTTTCATTTGTTTTCACCATTCACTCAACTACAGTATTTCTTTTCATGTTTCATCAGTTGTGTTTATTTAGTTTCCCTTTAAAGTCTGCAAATGTGAATGTATATGCAGAACAGCACTTGAAGTGGATATACATTAAGTGCAAATACTCTATGAGTTACAATGATGTATTAATGTGAAGAGCAAGGACAGAGGAGCGGTACCCACAATTCTGCAGCTTACACATTAGAAAAATCTACAGTGGTGTGAAAAACTATTTGCCCCCTTCCTGATTTCTTATTCTTTTGCATGTTTGTCACACAAAATGTTTCTGATCATCAAAGACATTTAACCATTAGTCAAATATAACACAAGTAAACACAAAATGCAGTTTTTAAATGATGGTTTTTATTATTTAGAGAGAAAAAATCCAAACCTACATGGCCCTGTGTGAAAAAGTAATTGCCCCCTGAACCTAATAACTGGTTGGGCCACCCTTAGCAGCAATAACTGCAATCAAGCGTTTGCGATAACTTGCAATGAGTCTTTTACAGCGCTCTGGAGGAATTTTGGCCCACTCATCTTTGCAGAATTGTTGTAATTCAGCTTTATTTGAGGGTTTTCTAGCATGAACCGCCTTTTTAAGGTCACGTCATAGCATCTCAATTGGATTCAGGTCAGGACTTTGACTAGGCCTCTCCAAAGTCTTCATTTTGTTTTTCTTCAGCCATTCAGAGGTGGATTTGCTGGTGTGTTTTGGGTCATTGTCCTGTTGCAGCACCCAAGATCGCTTCAGCTTGAGTTGACGAACAGATGGCCAGACATTCTCCTTCAGGATTTTTTGGTAGACAGTAGAATTCATGGTTCCATCTATCACAGCAAGCCTTCCAGGTCCTGAAGCAGCAAAACAACCCCAGACCATCACACTACCACCACCATATTTTACTGTTGGTATGATTTTCTTTTCTGAAATGCTGTGTTCCTTTTACGCCAGATGTAACGGGACATTTGCCTTCCAAAAGTTCAACTTTTGTCTCATCAGTCCACAAGGTATTTTCCCAAAAGTCTTGGCAATCATTGAGATGTTTCTTAGCAAAATTGAGACGAGCCCTAATGTTCTTTTTGCTTAGCAGTGGTTTGCGCCTTGGAAATCTGCCATGCAGGCCGTTTTTGCCCAGTCTCTTTCTTATGGTGGAGTCGTGAACACTGACCTTAATTGAGGCAAGCGAGGCCTGTAGTTCTTAAGACGTCGTCCGGGGTTCTTTTGTGACCTCTCGGATGAGTCGTCTCTGCGCTCTTGGGGTAATTTTAGTCGGCCGGCCACTCTTGGGAAGGTTCACCACTGTTCCATGTTTTTGCCATTTGTGGATAATGTCTCTCACTGTGGTTCGCTGGAGTCCCAAAGCTTTAGAAATGGCTTTATAACCTTTACCAGACTGATAGATCTCAATTACTTCTGTTCTCATTTGTTCCTCAATTTCTTTGGATCTTGGCATGATGTCTAGCTTTTGAGGTGCTTTTGGTCTACTTCTCTGTGTCAGGCAGCTCCTATTTAAGTGATTTCTTGATTGAAACAGGTGTGGCAGTAATCAGGCCTGGGGGGTGGCTACGGAAATTGAACTCAGGTGTGATACACCACAGTTAGGTTATTTTTTAACAAGGGGCAATTACTTTTTCACACAGGGCCATGTAGGTTTGGATTTTTTTTCTCCCTAAATAATAAAAACCATCATTTAAAAACTGCACTTTGTGCTTACTTGTGTTATATTTGACTAATGGTTAAATGTGTTTGATGATCAGAAACATTTTGTGTGACAAACATGGAAAAGAATAATAAATCAGGAAGGGGGCAAATAGATTAAGGCACTTACAGTGGTGTGAAAAACTAAGACCAGCGCTGAGGTATTGCGTGATTTAGGTGCCGCAATTGAAGGGCAGTATGGGGGGTGGGGTTTAGAGGATTCTTAGCAAACTAATAGACATGCTGCCGCTAAATATCCGCGGGTGAAGGACTGTGCTTATGCTTAGCTAACATTAAATAAAGCCATGGACATCGCAAGATCACACAAGACATTCGCAAGATACAAGTTTAATGAGAAGACGCAGGGTATAAACGAGACTTCTGATCACTTTGTAACGGAGTTAAAATTGCTGGTGAAGGACTGTGCTTATGCAAACGAAGATGAGATGGTCAGGGATAGAATAGTGTTTGGCACAAACTCAGCGAAAGTGCGAGAGAAACTTTTAAGTGTCGGGTCTTAGCTAACATTAAATAAAGCCGTGGACATCGCAAGATTGCACGAGATAACACAACCACTGCTGAGAACCTTCAATGCATGTACTCCGTGCGGCTCACATGAACTGACTGTGAACGCAGTAAGCACACAGAAAGCAAGAGCTCCAAAGAGTGATGAACAAAAAACGCATTACACAATTAAGAAGGCAGCGAAAGAATATGAAGAGTGTGATGCATACAAGCATATTCATATGTGCAGGTACTGCGGAAAAAAAGCACATGGTGGAAAAAGTCAATGTCCAGCTAAAGGAAGACAGTGTAAAAAATGTAGTAAATTGGATTTACATGCAATACATTGCATATGCTATACATAACAGGTATAGAATGAAGTTATGAATTTTAATGCATTCTTAATTATTATGGTGCCTGAAAATGGTGATGTGTTACACGTTGGTTGGACATGCAAGCAGGAATTCTACTGTACATGAGACTGTACAACAGTAATTGCAACGCAAACACTGACTTAATCAGTTTTAACGTGAAAAGATGCTGATGAAAGAAGAGAAGAAGCGGGCCGCTAGGGTGGAGAGAAGAAGAGCTGCTCAGGAAGCAGCAAGCGCATCAACATCTTAGCAAATGAATGCTAAACGTACAGAGAAAGAGTATGAAAACTAGGAATGCTCAAGTCAAGTGTATTCACTGCACATTATCGTGCAGTGTCCCATTACTGGTTAGCAAATATGGAATCTGTTAAATCATTACAGAGGGACTTGGACAGCATACAGACTTGGGCAGTTTTGTGGCAAATGATGTGTTTAAATGTAAAGTACTACATGTACAAAACAAAAATGTTACATTTGAATACACGATGGGAGGTCTGAAAATTGAAAGTACCCCTTATGAGAAGGATTTAAGAGTCATAGTTGACTTGTCACTATCAACTTCCAGACCGTGTTCTGAAGCCATTAAGAAGGCCAACAAGAATGTTTGATTACATGTCACGACGTGTAGAGTACAAGTCAAAGAAGGTTATTCTGAGACTTTATAACACACTAGGTGAGGCCTCATCTGATATACTGTGTGTAGTACACTACAAAAAAGACATAGCAGCACTAGAAAAAGTCAAGAGAACAGCAACTAGGATGAATTCCAGGGGCCTGTTGAACCTTTCCAGTTTAAGCAAATATAGATTGAGGTAACATGACTGAAGTTTGATATAGCTAGAACATTGTTAGGGAGTAAATTTCACACAAACATTAGGATGTTTTCCTTCACATAGAGAACAGGCACATGGAATAAGGAATCAAGTAGTCTGGTATAGAGTAGGACTTTAGGGGCCTTCAAAACTGGCTGAATGGCTTGTTCTCGTCTAAACCTTTATAATGTTCTAAAGAACCACATTGAACCATTTCTTCTTTTGTTGTGTCTTTGATTATAATTGACACCAAGTATTTAAACTTCTCTACCTTCTCCAGATCTATGTTTGCTCTATCTTGTATTAGAAGTCTCTCCAGCCCCTTCCTGCTACTAATGACCATAACCATTTTTTTTCAGCATTTACTTTCAAATTCATCATGTTCCAAGGCCCCTGCTACTGAATCACCCTTCTATACAATTCTTCCTCCCGCTTGGCCATAATCACAAAGTCATAAGCATGTAACAATCTCCAGAAAGACAAAGGGACGGGGATCCTTATACAGATCTACTTGAACATGTTTACGTGTCTGCATTTACTTCTCATAGTTGTTATCTCTTATATTTTATCAGCCTTTCCAGAACTTTCCTTTTTTTCTTAAGACATTAAATATTGCATCCCTTGGGACTCTATTATTGGTCTTATTCAGACCTATATATGCGTAATTTTTTATTTTGAAATACTGGTAAAGACGTCTTAAACTTTTAAATTTTAGGAAATAAAATAAGTTTAATAAAAACAGAAATATATAGGTATGTCAGAATAAAATTATTAAAAAGGATGACAATTCATATACACCCTTGTCAAACAACAAAACACAGAAAGCTGCTGATCATCAGGTCTGGAAAAAATGATTTAAAGAAAAAGATGACAATTCATGCACATTCTTGTCAAACAAAAGAAAGCTGTTGAGCAAACTCTGGACTTACCATAGTGCAATTTTACAATAAACGGATGGTTTACTTCCACTAATATATCACGTTCCATCTTTGTTCGAACTCTGTCCCTCACTAATAAAAAGGAAAAAAAAAGCAGGCTGAAAAAGAAAATCAGTTACTGCTGCAGTTGTTTTTTAATATACCAACCTAACACCAACAAATTTAATATTCAGTGATAATACATACATTTTTAAAATATCAATTACATGATATGACTGTTGCAGCTTACTTTTTAATTGGTAAAATAGCAAGCGTTGAATTTTTCCATAATGCAAGATCCATGTACAGAGCTGTGATTTATTTAAGTATAAATTCCTTCACATTTATGCACTTATTACCAGTAAACAGTAAGATCAAGATGAATTTTCATTAATGATATAATGGTAGTGGAAATAGCTATTTCATTTTGCTATCAGCATTATGCTACATTTAAATCACATTCTGTAAAAGTTCACTCCTCTGAAATACAAGAATAAATAACTGCATATTCTTACGAGCTTACTAAAAATCACTTAGCCCACTCATCTAAAGAAAACTATTTAGTTAAACACTAACAGAAAGTCCATGAGATATGGAACAACACAGCCCAAAGCAACTCAGCAAGGAAATGTGTTTTTAGCTACAAAATCCACTGAAGTCCAGGCTAAATTAATTCTATCATGCAATTTCACAATGGCTTTCGCCCTGTGAAAAATGAATAAAACACCCCATATTGTTCATTAGTGTGCCAGACTACTCTACACCCCAGATAATTCAATGTGTCAGCAAGACAAATAGAACTGATGCAACCTCAATACCAAGGGTTTGTTTCATGGGCCTTACTATCCACAGATAGACAAATTCTGTTGGTCTTCATTAACTATTGGGATTCAGGCTTTTTTATATGAAGCATGTTTGTATTTCTCTCATTTCTAATGCTCTATTTCACTTCACATCTTTCTTATCAAAGAGTTGCATGGTGGCAGAAAATTTAATTGAAAGCAAGCACACTGAATTTTAACGTGGCATTCAGTGAAACTGCAGTGGAATATAGATTCAGTAAGAATTTCAGAAAATTTAAAAAGCATCATTACAGTGTTCAGTATGAGGTATACTGTAAATTTCAAATGATAACACATAAGCAGAATATAAATAGCACAACTGTCTGGAACATAATGTTAACCATGTCAATAAGAATCTTTGGTCATTTACATATATAAAGTACAAGTTGTTATCCAACTTCAATTATTATGAAAGGTTATTTTTCATCAAAAAGTATGAAATTAGTTTCTTCTGTAAAAAACTTTATTTACAGAAGAAATAAAGTCCACCATTAGTCCACCAATTGCTAATAATGGGCTTCATGTACAATGTGTGTTAGTAAGGGAACTGCAAGTACCTTTTTTGTATACTGTTATTTTTTGTTTCTTCCATCACTTATAACCTGATGCTCTGATTAAGAATTGTTAGCTACATTAAGCTATTCATCATTTACAATTTTCAGTTACATAATGCCTTGTTAAAGCTTAAGTGTAATGCAGCAGTTGTGCATGACACTCCATTTGTTTATGTAAAGGTGTCAAAATCAATCTCTTCATTTACAAGCAAGTCTATTAATATGAAGTCATTGCTTAATTGCTTCTTAACACAAACTATGATGTTATCCTGAAACTGTAACATTTAGTATATTATTTTAAAAAGGTTCATAATTACAGTACAATTATTTACATATTGTTCATTTCCTACTGTGCAGATTACAAATTAAATGACTTGCTCTGGGTCAAACAGTGGTTAGATGTATGAACTGAGCTGGCAACCAAGTACTTCAAAGTCTTATACAGTACATGAGCCAATGCAGAGAAATTAATTTTGTGCTATATACTCAAACAACAATATCGCAATATTATTTGCAAATGTTAAAGCTTTTTCTCAGTATACTATTATGATAGTATTACCATGAAGTCAATACAAAATGTTAGAAATAGAAATTAGGAAATGAAGTCTAAACCAATTGTCAATCACCTTCTCCAAATATCCCGCAAAGTTTTACTCAACGAGGAATTCACCAAGCAATACATGGGTATGGTTTGATTTCAACAGTGGGAATAGTTTAGATTTGTTCCTTCAATAATATTAGTTTACATACTTTGGATTTCTATAGTATTCCACTGAAACAGGCAGAATGCCAAATAAGTACCTTTCTTAAATTTCAGCATGGAAATTAAATCTGGTAATCAATTAAAGTTTAACTTGGAGGTTTGTCTGCGTCAAAAAATAGATGACATACCATTGGAAAGCTTAAGTGTGAGTAACATATACAGAATATACAATATATAATTGACGATAAACCATCCTAGATGTTATTCCACTTATTTCTAGACAATAATTCCCTTTGAGAAATCCCTCTCAAAAAAAACACGGACATCCATTTGTATCACATAAACCATGCACAAGCACTTATATGTCAAGGCTAAGGCCTTGTTCACACGGGCGTTAAGTTTTTGGATAAACGAACTTGCTCTGAACGTCCTAGATGTTTATGTTGCATTTTGAGGTGGCGATCGATTGACTTCTACACCAGTGTTCGTTTGTCTCTGTCTGACGCCAGCCTGCAGCCCAAATTGTAGTTTGTGTGTTAACCTGTGGAGGCAGTGTCGGGAACTGGATATGAAAGCCCTTGTCGTTTTATTTGAGGTGCCTCCTTTCAATATGGACCATTTTGCTATGTTAGATATTAATCTTCTTGTTTTAAAAACACTCGTAATACTGGCGTAGGGAGAGAAAAAATCGCCGCCGCTACTGGGTTCATGCTCTGACTGCACAACGTCGGGTTAAAGGAAGTTTTTTTGTGCTTTATGAAGAAATGCTAAAATTTCCGCAAGTTTTTAATTACTGTCGGATGTCGGTTTCCACTTTTGGTTGTCTGCTGCAGCTGGTGCAATGCCACATTGCACGCCGATCAACCAATATGCGACTTGGTGTTAGCCCCGAAGAGAGACTACTTGTCACTTTGAGGTAAGGAAACAGTAGTCGAGTGTGCGCTTACACCGGTGTTATGCACTGAAATAACCCCCACCCCCACTCCTCCGAAACATAAAATAAACGCGTAGAAAACGAACTAGAAGCGGTTTCCTTGCGTTCGTTGGGTTTTGAACGCCAAGAAAAAGCTGCATGCAACGTTTTTTTGATGCCGTATAAACGCGCAGCGGACAAACGCGACGCCACCAAAGCCCGTGTAAACACTCTCATTGACTCCTACGTGTAGAAAACACTCGGCGCTTGATCTGCGCTCACCGGACGCTACAGACGCAAAAAAAACGCTCGATTTTAACGCCCGTGTGAACAAGGCCTAAAACTGATGAAAAGTAAGTCTGAGAGCAAGGCAAAGTCAAGAAAATTAGATATAAAAACATTCTTATCACAACAATCAATTTACAGCCATTGATAATTGAAATTAGTAGATGTGTTACTGCACAGAGCATGGATAACCTTAAATGCATGAAAACATGAGCTGTTAGTCTATGATCAGTATTGGTTAACCTATGAAAAAGCTATTGCTATTTTACATTTTGTCAAGTGACAGGATTTAATAAGCATCTATTCACAGAAGATTGAAGTAGAGCAGTTTATCAAAACTTGGGAAAGAAGGTTCAGACTGCGACTTTGAACCAAATGTGTTTAAAGGAAGTTGGCTTTCTTAAATAAAGCGCTGTCAGCTTAATGCAAATTAATTTTTTTAGTATCAATAAGTCTTAAACATTGTTCATGTTTACTAGTTCATAAGGCACCGGGTTGATTACATCAACTGCTTTAATCACTTAGGATAGTCTAAAATTAGTAGCTGTAATACAGTAACTTTCTTCCTATATGAACATAACAAAGTGGTTAATTTTAAAAGACAATGGCAAATTAAAAATAAAACATTGGTTTTTGGTCTAAATACTGATATCATTTTGTTTGAGCACAAAGAGCACAAATAAAAATTACAGCACTGCAACTATGCCAGATTTAGTGCTGTATAGCTTTATGTATGAATGCTTAATTAATTAATGGATTTTAGATTGCTAACAATTGTTTACATTTTCAGAGATAATTAAGTACTGCTCATTCGCTGGTAAATATCACAGGAACAGTCTAAAAAACTTAGAACCAATAAACTACTAGTGAGTATTGCTCTGCATGCCCTCACAGAATGAATCAAAGTGGGGGAAAAAGCATTTATAGCTTTACAAATAGCTAAGAAGAGGATTCTCATTAACTTTGCTTTCAATTCCTGCTTAGTAAATTAAGCCTACCCTTTAAAGATGCCTTCTTCAATACTTTCATTGCATAAAGCTGGCCTGCATCTGGGCCCATTATCTTCCTAACCAGGAACACCTGTCAGAAATGAATCAACACCACTCAGAAATACATACTTCATTCTTAAAATCCATTATTTAATATTTTCCTCAGAGTGCAATGGAGCACCTCCCAAAGTCTCAGCTTAACAATATATTTCTAGTAATCAGCTTATAGTAAATCCTTTCACATACAAGAGCTAAGAAAGAACTACAAGGCAAAAAATGCAACATTAAATAACTTGTAAAGAGCAATGTTAGTGCTAATAAATGTAAGATTACCAAAGATTTAAGAATACATTCTTAGTACTGAATGAATATTCAAAACAATCTTGTCAAACACTGAAAGGATTGTAATTTTAAAAGCTTTACTTCTTTAGAATTAAACATGGAAGTTTGTAAAAGATTAGTCTTTTTTATACTAGAGTTCAACTTCAGGTCATTATCATGTGTACACAGTATATTAACACTTTTACAGATAATGTCAGTAGTATAACAACAGAATGAGCCAATGCATACAACATTAACATTAAACACAACATCCAATGAACATATTTTATGTATACATACAGTATACAGTAGCATGCAAAAGTAAACCCCTTGAAAGTCATAATTTTCTGCATGACAAAAGACTTTTACATTTCATATTTACCCATTCAGTATTTTTAATGTGAACTTTTATGCATACATTTTCAAAGTCAAAATAAACCATAGATATAGTAGATATTTAGCTGAAGAAGAATAGACTGAAGAAGAAAAACTCCAAAGTTACTCTTTGCTTAAGTATTCAGGCTCTACGTATTAACACTTGGCCGAGAACCCTTTTGCTACAATAACAGCCTTAATTCTTTTGAGGTAAGTATGTCCCAGTTTTGCCCATTGCTCGGGAAGGATTCTTTCCCATTCTTATTGACAGAATTTATAGAGATCCTCTAGATTTGTGGGATGGTGGCTCTGGACAACAGTTTACAAATAGTCCCAAAGACTCTCAATATGCTTAAGAGGACTTTGACTTGACCATTGCAAAACTATTTCAATGTCACTTTGGCCTTATGCTTAGGTTCATTGTCATATTGAAAGATTAATCTTCTCCTGATTTGCAGTTGCAGACTGGAAAATGTTCTCTTGCAATATTGTGCACTACTTGTGTCCATCCACTGTCCCTTCAATTCTGACAAAATTCCCAGTTCCAGCACATGAAAACCATTCCCATAGTATGATGCTGCTACCACCATATTTCATTACAGGTTTAATTCTGTCTCATGCTCTATAGCAAATGCTATATGTTCCTTTTATGTGAACCCTCTTAAGAAATGGCTTATTTCTTGCTACCCTCCTGTAGTTTTATGGATAGCTCTTGAAACTGTGGATCCATTCACTTTCACTCCAGTTTCAGCCAAGCAGCATTAAAGACTTCTGAGATTGACAGCTGGATTTATAGTAGCCTCTCTCACCACTCAACATCTAGCACTGATATTTAATTTTGAGGAACGGCTTATTCAAGTAAGACTATGGGTGCTGTGATGAACCTTCCACTTTTCTGATGAAGAATCCAACAGCGCTTAATGGGACATTCAAACTCTTCTATATTTTTGTTGCCATTTCCTGCCTTGTGCATTTCAATGATTTTGTTTCTCATATCAGCAGAATGCTTCTTTGTCTTCATTTTTGCAGTGATTGTCCAACAAAGGCTATGGCAATTACAAAGGGTGCTTTTTATATCCAAACAGATACTGTATAAAAGGACTCATAAGTATTAACTAATTATGTTTAATTACGGTGAAATGACAGCCACCTTTGTGTCGTTTGTGATTAATTTGTTATTTGTGTAAACGTGGCGCTTCCAAAGAACAGAGGTTTAAATACTTCTGTAAACACTAACTTTTGAATACTTTTGAGTACTTTTGTCCTCAGTTACATATCTATAGAACAAGGTATATTCTGACTTTGGAAATGTGTTGTTATAATATGAGAGATCACATTAAAACACTGATTGGATAAATATCTGTACAAATCTTTAGTCATGCAAAAAATAATGCTGACTTTCAAGGGGATTGAATACTTTTGAATGCCACTGTATAAAAACACACATCCACACTAGTTCTTCTTATGCAGTTCAGTGCAATTTTAATTTGTTAATCAACTTTTTGACCTGAAGGTTAAAGCTGACCTTGAATCCAGTGGAACTAGTGGTGCTTAACCAAAACAAATCAGGTTGATAACGGACTGTGCTAGTGTCTTAAATAAAATACTTATACATATGTTATACACTTCCTGAATAGAAGGGAACATATCTAACAGTAATATTCTGAGCTAAATTCACCATCCACTATAGTGTATTGCTGCCAAGTGAGGAAAATGTAAAGCTGCTAACTCTCTTCACAACTTCTTCACTGATGCAGATGGGAGTGTGGTTCACTTCCTGGTTCCTGAAGTCTATGACCAGCTCCATGGTTTAGAATAGTTTTACAGAGAGGCTGTGGTACATGTGCCACTGTGTCAAAAGGCAAGCCTCTTCACTGTAAATTTCCTCATCATTGTAAGTGTTCAGAATTACAATGTTGGCTACAGCAATACAGGCAGAGGTGAACAAAAATTACAGTAGAAACTATTGTTTTATCTGTGTTGAAGATCAGTTTAAAGAGGTTATGCTACCAATCCATACATTCCTGGGTCTGTATGCTGTTAATTTGTTCATATTGGACTGTCAATGACTTGGCCTATAGTAGCGTTAAACAATATATGGAATTATATTATCATTATACAGGGAGATTCACTCAAAAGAGGCCCTGAAAATTCTGTAATAACTCTCGCTAGGATGAAGCAACCTGGACAAAACAACATGCAATGTGCTCCTCAGTATATGGAGCTTCAAACAATCCAGGATGCCCCTGCATGGGAGCAATGAGGTAGGTGCCGGACAGTCATCGTGACGTGTAACCTCTGTTTGCAACTTCTGGCTACATACCACCCTTACCTCTTCACTCAGTCACTCAACTTCACATCAGGATAGTGGTGTACAGTATTAAGCAGCGTGTCTTCAAGGTGCGAAACTATTGGGTCATCAATTCGTTTAAGTGATTTCAGAATTACAGTAACTGGATGATTGTGAGTTAATGGAAGGTTACTTTCAGCAAGATGGAGCAACGTGTCACACATCGGCAAGGAGCATGGCAGAAATTGAGTCCTTCTTTGGCAACAGGGTAATTTCACAGGGGCTTTAGCCACCATGGTTTCTGGATCTGACACCACCAGACTTCTTTTTTTTTGGGGTATGCTCAAAGGAAAAGTCTATTGGAACAAGTCTCGCACTATGGAAGATTTGAAGGAAAACATCCAACCTGAAATTGCTGCTATTCCCCCAGAGATGCTTGTCGATACGTTCAAGAACATGGAGTGGCGTGTTAAAATGTGTCTGGCAGAAACTGGAAACCACTTCAAGCATTGCATTTAATGCAATCGATCACGCATACATCAAGGTATATAGTGTATTTTTTTGGTTCAGATTGCTTCATCCTAACTGGAGGTACAACAGAATATTCAGGACCTCTTTTGAGTGAATCACCCTGTACATCTATGCAAAACCACTGTTATAAAATCATCTGCTGTTGGGGTTCGAGGGTGTCTTGTCTACTTTTTCCTATTACCTTATCCTGTTGGGAGAAAATTTACACAAACAAATGTTTAAACATGTTTATTTATGCTTAGATAGTAGCTAGTATAACCATAGATCATAAATAAAACTAAAGAAGTTCTAAACAAATAAAGCTTAATAAAGCATATAAAGGAATGGAAGGAGTGTACATATGTGATATTAAAGGATAAGTTCAGTATTTTTTAAAACAAAGTTATTTTTTTCACAAAAGTAGTATATATTTGCCACACGAAATTGAGTTCTAAAGGTAACCATATTCTATGAATTAAAAAAATATATATCTTGCCCACACTGGCGCTTTACAATGGAAGCAATGGGGCATGAAGCATTACCAGAAAATAACAGCATAATAAGTTACGGTATAACATAGTGGTTAGTGATGCCTCAAAGATCAAATGTTTTACATTTAAATTCCATATCTGGTCCCTGTCAGGTGAAGAGGTCGCATGATTTCTCCATATCTGTATGGATTTTTCTCCATATACTTTGAAGTTTTTCACACATTTTAAAGATTTGCACACTTGATAAACTGAAGATTTCAAATTGGTATTAAAAAATATTTTGACCTCACTGGCATTTTGCAATAGGGGATAATGGGGCATGGGGTATGGGGTACAATTGGAAAATAAAAGCCTAAAAACTTACAAAAGAAGCAGCAAAACTTTCAATACAAGAAAACTGGCCTTCCATGTTTCCAATGCATGTTTGTGACAATAAAGGGGTCTGGAAATAATCATTTTATAGTATATTCCTGGTACTATATTTCTTGTGGTAAAAATATCTTTTCTATTCTTTTGTATGAGTTCTCACATAACTACAGATGTAAATCGAAACAAAACCAATTAGGAGGAAGGAAAAGTATAATGCGATTTGGTCTTTCAAAAGGATATTGCGCCCCAGGAAGTGAAACTATTTGCTGAAGACAACAAACACTCAGATGGTGTTTCACATGCCTTCTTTTAAAATAGCTGAATCTCACCTCTTTTCTGCTCAAAAATGACATGAATAACCTTTCAGACAGCCTTGGTGTCACAATCTCTCCTAATCCATTATCAGATGTGTTTGGTGTACTCCCAGATGGGCTTAAAGTGGAGAAGGATAAACAAATTGTAATTGACTTTACTCCACTATTGGCCCATTGCCCCATTGGCCTCAATTGTAAAGCAACAGTAAGGGCAATATACAGTATTTTTAAAATGAATACAAAACATTTAACTTTTCAACAAATTTTCACATGGCAAATAGATATTCACCATGTTTAAGAAGAAATAACTTCGAGAAAAAAAAATACCAAATTTTAAGTAAAAAGTTAACAGATGAGTACATAATATATCAGCAGTACTTTTCCCTGTATAAATGTCTACATTCTAAAAAGGTGGTTATGCTACCTGTCACCTATTTTATAATAAATGATACCAAAAAAATGCATTTTTGACACAAAATTATTTTATATCCCTTTAGTATACAAATATGTACTTGGAAATAATAAAAAAGAAATGAATAAATAAAGAAAAAAACAATCAGATATACACAATCAGCATATCTAACCAACAAGAACAATATTGCCATGAATGAGTAGAATTAGATAGATAGATAGATAGATAGATAGATAGATAGATAGATAGATAGATAGATAGATAGATAGATAGATACTTTATTAATATAAAAGTAATATGCAGTTAGACTTTGCTTGAATATCACAAATGTTGAAATTTATGACATAAGATGAGGGAAAAGGTAGCATAAACTACACTTACTGTACTGATTGGGTTAAGAACAAATCTTAACTAATTTTTATCACCATTTGAAGTTTAAAGGCTTTAATTTCCCAGGGGCCCTGTAGAAGGAACTCCTTCATTAATAATATCCTTATATAAAATTCATCCCTTCCGCATGTGAATCACTATTTGAAAAAGGACAGTACTCCATTTGCTTGTTATGCATCTTAGGGCCCCCTCAACCACCTCCACTTCCACCTCCATTCCTATATTACTAAGCACCAGATCATCTGCTGAGTTCACCTCCACTTTTGCATTTATCAGCATCTACTCCAGAGAATGTGTAAAAATGTTTAAAAACTATGTGTGAATTTCACCAAAACCTGCAGGTGGACAGATGTAGACTACAGATGAGTATGTTACAGTGTAGGTGTATGTAAATTAAAAGCAAAAATGACTGCAGGGGGTAATACCACTATGGCAAGTTTCTGAGTCTGTCTTAAAACTATTTTCAAAACACTTAAAATATATGGATTTTTGAAAAATAATAAACAGAAGCATCAACTGAATGGCAGTTAGAAAACTATTTAAATATTCAAAATGGCATGTGCTTATAACAAAATAATAGTAATGATTAAAAAAGGCATATTAAACAATACCTTTCCAAATGATCCCTGACCAAGAACCTTAAGTAGCTCAAACTGGGATGGATCTGCTTTTTCACATCCTTCTTTGACATGGTGTGTGATGGGGATTTCTTTAATGATGCCTTCTTCCTGGAGAGAAATGACAAATTAAAATATATATATATATATATATATATATATATATATATATATATATATATATATATATATATTTTTTTTGAAAAGGAGTGCACTTCAAAGAATCAGTAAACTGCATTTAACAAAATAGTTAATGAATATATAGGTTTAATTTCTTTACTTAGATTTGAATTATCATACACAAAAGCCGATGATATAGTAGGGACAAATGTACTGTGTCAGGTGAAGTTTATTTTCTATAACCCCAATTCCAATGAAGTTGGGACATTGTGTAAAACGTAAATAAAAACTGAACACAATGATTTGCAAATCCTTTTCAACCTATATTCAATTGAATATACTACGAAGACAAGCTATCTAATGTTCAAACTGATAAACTTTATGGTTGTTTTGCAAATCTTCACTCATTTTGAATTTGATGCCTGCAACACGTTCCAAAAAAGCTGGGACAGGGGCAGCAAAAGACTGGGAAAGTTGAGGGATGTTCAAAAAACACCTGTTTTGAACATTCCACAGGTGAACAGGTTAATTGGAAACAGGTGTTTGTCATGATTGGGTATAAATGGAGTATCCCCAAAAGGCTTAGTCGTTCACAAGCAAGGATAGGATGAGGTAAACCACTTTGTGAACAACTGTGTGGGCAAATAGTCCAGCAGTTTAAGAACAACGTCTCTCAATGTACAATTGCAAGGAATTTAGGGATTTCATCATCTACTGTCCATAATATCATCAAAAGATTCAGAGAATCTGAAGAAATCTCTGCATGTAAGCGGCAAGGCCGATTACCAACACTGGATGCCTGTGACCTTCGATTCCTCAGGCAGCACTGCATTAAAAACCGACATCATTCTGTAAAGGATATTACCACGTGGACTCAGGAATACTTCAGAAAACCATTGTCAGTTAACACAGTTCGTCGTTACGTCTACAAGTGCAAGTTAAAACTCTACCATGCAAAGCAAAAGCCATATATCAACAAAACCCAGAAACGCTGCCGGCTTCTCTGGACCCAAGCTCATCTGAGATGGACTAACGCAAAGTGGAAAAGTGTGCTGTGGTCTGACGAGTCCACATTTCAAATTGATTTGGGAAATCATGGACGTCGTGTCCTCCGGGCCAAAGAGGAAAAGGGCCATCCAGATTGTTATCAGCGCAAAGTTCAAAAGCAAACATTTGTGATGGTATGGGGGTGTGTTAGTGCCCATGGCATGGGTAACTTGCACATCTGTGAAGGCACCATTAATGCTGAAAGGTACATACAGGTTTTGGAGCAACATACTGCCATCTAAACAACGTCTTTTTCAGATACATCCCTGCTTATTTCAGCAGGACAATGCGAATCCACATTCTGCATGTGTTACAACAGCGTGGCTTTGTCGTAAAAGAGTGCGGGTACTAGACTGGAATGCCTGCAGTCCAGACTTGTCTCCCATTGAAAATGTGTGGTGCATTATGAAGCGCAAAATACGACAACGGAGACCCCGGACTGTTGAGCAACTGAAGTTGTACATCAAGCAAGAACGGGAAAGAATTCCACCTACACAGCTTCAACAATTAGTGTTCTCAGTTCCCAAACACTTATTGAGTGTTGTTAAAAGGAAAGGTGATATAACACAGTGGTAAACATGCCCCTGTCCCAGCTTTTTTGTAACGTGTTGCAGGCATCAAATTCGAAATGAGCGAAGATTTGCAAAACAACAATAAAATTTATCAGTTTGAACATTCGATATCTTGTCTTTGTAGTATATTCAATTGAATATAGGTTGAAAAGGATTTGCAAATCATTGTATTCTGTTTTTATTTACGTTTTACACAACGTCCCAACTTCACTGGAATTGGGGTTGTAGTTTCAGGAAATTAAAATGAATATGTAACATAATTCCACTGCTCTTAAATTCTCTTTTTTAATTACACAATAGCTCATCGGAGTGGCTTTATTCAATCCTCCTAACACAGTTCTATTCATACTTTAATCTGTCTGCCTCTACCTATATGTCTTAGTTCATGTGTCATATAAGGGGGATAGCTTTTTAACTAGAGTTAAAAACAAAAAGTAAAATAGTTTAGATTTAAGGTGTCACCAGAGTAAGAAAGAAAGTCTTTGGCTTTTAAATTAGACGCATATACTGTCAGCTACTTCTATACCATTTTGGGACAAGCTTTACAGTCATTGCTAACAGTGTGTTAAACTCAGAGACTTCTATTCTACAGTAGTGTGAATTAAAATATTAGTCTCCCCTTTGTAGCACTTGCTTTAATTACTTAATTACTTTCACTGGTACTAAGATCACTAAACAATTAAAAGAAATTTACGGTTTACATTGATGCAACACAATTATTCTACAGGCAGTGCAAAGATGTAACAAATATAAAATAAAATGTATTGGGTAAAAACTGAATATAAATCAATTTATGGACATTTTAATGCACTGGTTACACTGCATCTGGAGTACCCTTCACAGTTTTGTTGATCAATTCTCAAAGCCAAACATAGACCTGATAAGGCAGAATTTTTCCAGTTAAGTCATAAATTGCATAACTGAGTACGCTGATGGTAGACGAGAGAAACGTTATTCAAGACAGAATCCAAAAAGCATACACGTTTCTGGAGTCATTTGCGTGGGTTTTCAAATTGACTATCCTCCTTGATTTAATTAAATTAAGTTTTGTGTGTAGTTCATGTTTGTCATCAGTTGCAGTATTTTTCACCATTGCCCTCTGACACAGGGCAAATTGTCTACATCAGCCCAAACACGTGAACTTCATGTATGGTAATCTGTTGGAGCGTTTTTAAATTTTGGTTTGTCTGGCTACTAAAAGAAGCAATGAACCTAAAAGTAATGACAGACTGAATCACACTGTAATAAAAGGACAACAGGAGGTCCTTGTCCACTTTGAAAAGTCTGAGTTTACAGAGGAGAAATAAGTGTTGATTGCATTTAGAGAGTATGGTTTTTGTATTTGTATTTTAGATTAAGATTGTTATCTAGGGTAGTTCCTAAGTATTTATATTCAGTCACTATTTCTACCTCCTGCCCTAGGACAATGAAAGGTAAATGTGCACATTACGGTCTCTTAAAGTCGCATCATTTCTTTGGTCTTCCTGACATTAGGAGTAAGATCATTCTCATTGCACTAGTTTACCAAGCAGTCCATATGATTTAAATAATGTCTTATATCCTCCCCAGACATGATAATAGAACAGCAGTCATTGTTCTGTCACAGGTCACTTGTGCACAGAATAAAAAGTAAAGGTGATGAAACACAGCCTTGAGCACTGCCTGAGTTTAAATGAATGACTTTTGAAAAAGCATCCTATCCTGTACTTTGACTATCTGTGAACAATTTAAAAGAAAGTCCTGAATCCATAATGGAACAAAAGCCTGGATGGTAATGAACGCTGAAGGAAACATTGACAAATAATGCAGTTACATATGAGCCAGGCTTATTAAGTGTTGATTTTATGTAAGCTAACTAACAGAGCATCTTCCATATTTCTGGTTAGGCAGTAAGCAAATTGGTGGTTTTCGTGAAATACCTTTGTCTCTTTTATTAAAATGTTTTTACAAAGTGTTAAAAGCATCTCATTGGCGTGTAGGCGAGTGTAACAGGTCTGTAGTCATTTAGATACTGCATATGTAGCATGACATACTACATTTAAATGAGCATAAATAACTTAAAGGATTAATATCTTTTTTCAACACCAACCTAAGCAAAACAAGTATTTGCTATGTACTATGATACACTAGCATACATGAAACGACTGTTTGTTAAAACAGATTTAAATGATATAACAGCATGTCTATCTGTTTTAATTGTGTCATGCATTTATAAACTTCTGTTCACTGAATATGCCCTGCATCCTTCATTCTTTGTACGTCTTATTGCCCATTTTCATTGGACATTTTAGCCCCTAAATCCCTCTGTTTGTTTCTTGTTTCCTTTCTTTGTAAGACATTCCAGCCCTGTTGTAGATGCTAGAAAATGCAGCGCCTGGACACATGCCATACAGTTTACTTCTTAGGCCAGAGTTTTACTTCACGCGACGCATGCTGCAGCGGACGCTCCTGTTACTCAAGCGTTGTAGTGTTCATACTTGCGCGCGTACTTTACGTAAATCTGGAGGAATCCACCAGGTGGCAGTGCGAGATATTATCACGGTTAGAACATGTTCGGCTTCACTGTGTTGTAAATTGCCTAGAACACCTATTAAATTCCGATGACACCATACCGCAATATCTCTGAAAAAGGATATTTATTGATTAAATCCATCAATCCAGGGATGTGCCCATTCCAGCAAGCATTGGGCACGAGTGAGAAATAGTCCCTGGACGAGGCCTCAGCTCATCGCAAGGTAAATACAAGCACTTCGCATACACTAGCGTCATTTTAGTGGCACCAAATCCCCAAATCTGCATATCTTTGGAAGGAAACCGGAGCACATTGTGGAATACAAGCAGGAAATACCAGCAACATAACTCCCTGCGAGACAGCAGTGCTACCGCTCCGCCACCGTGACACCCCCATGTGTGTAATTATTCCCCCCATGTGTGTAATTAGCAGTATTCATTATTTAAACGAAATTATATGTAAAATGTAACACACACACTTTAATGCACTTCATCATGAAAGTGATATCAAGTTTAAATCTAAAGATTCTAAATATGCAGAGAGTTGGAATATCATACATTTAATTTGTTCTGTGTGATGATCTATTGCTGCTTGCCGCTGCTGTCAGGTCCAAGAAGCTTGTAGCGATTAAAAACTGGGATGACGTTTACGATGGTCTGCATTAATGATAAAGTAAACTACGAGGTTAAAGTGGACATTTCGAGATTAAAGCCGAAATTTCCAGTTTCATCACAAAATACACATTTTCACCGTGTCCTTTATTTTTTTCTCAGTGGCTCAAATATAACACTATACATTATGTTGCTGTTGTTAAGTTGCAAAAATAAAAAAAATAAATAAAAAAAAGATGGCACAAAAGATGGTATGTGAGACTTTTAAAACGTATCCTGTCATTACGATCGGGAATATGTGACGCTTGAATATAAAAGCACCACGAATGCATCTGCATGTCAGTATTTTGCTTCACCACATCGAAGCATTCATTCCGTAGCATCTGCATAGAGGCTTTCTGTCACATGTAGATAGTAAACAGAGACGCTGACGTCACGTTACGACTTTTAGCACACTGCGCCCCCCGACTTTTTGCTGGTACTGCAACTTGTGCACGCATCACGTTAATTTCTGAGGACCTGCTCAGAGGACGCGTGAAATGAATGCTGGGAACGCGTGTCAGCCATGATGCGTGCGTGTACGCGTTCTGAGCGTGAAGTATAAATCGGCCCTTATGCTGGTCACTTGCCTTTGTTCATTGGACAGTATCACCCTCTTGTGGATGGCAGACAACATTTTACTGGGATGACCAGACATCTTATCGCTTTATATATTGAGAAATTTAAAGAATTCTTTCTGTCAAACATAATATTGTTTTAATATATCTAGAGACTGTGCTAAAAAAATAAACTTCAATATAAGGGCATACACCGATTCAAATGTTTAGAAGAAAAAACAAATACTTTAAAAAGGTTAATCTGCATATAAAAACATAGTCCTATAACATGTCTGTGATTAATGGTCCATGGTGCAGGATGACTTTTAAAATAAATAATCGCACCCTGTAAAGGGCAGGCTTGGAATGGGTGTGGGTGCGCAAGACAGCACCAATTCGGGATTTGGTTGAGGTAGCTTGGCCGATAGCATGCGCAAAAGTGAGTGGATCGGTCAAGTGCCTCATTCACGCCTCGAGGTGTACTACGATTCACACCTGTGCTCAATCAGGTTATTCAAGTTAGTATTAAAGAAGCCTGCATGAAACAGGAGAAGAGGAGATCAGTAGAGGAAAGAAACGGACAAAAATAAAGAGGTTCAAGAGAGCAGAGGTTAAAGGACGGAAGAGAAGGGCAGGGGCGAGCAAGAGCTGGTGCTAGAAGAAAAGAAGCAGGCGGATGGGAATGTGAGGCCCGGAAGAGAAGCGTGTGGCTGAAGCTCATGGGGGCTTAGGGTTATACCAGTTGAGCAGAGTAGCAGGAACAACATTACCCCCGGTGATTCTCCCACAAGGCCAGGGAATGGTAGCAGGAATCCAAAGTAGGCAAGGCTTGGAGGCGCCCCGTGGATCTCCATGGGATGGGCGGTGGGTAAACAAGCAGGACTGCACCTGTTGGTTGATGTCTCTCCATGCTGCAAGATCCAAATAGGATAAGCTGGAGAGACATCCTCTTTAAAAGGAAGCACGGAGGACTGAGATTTTTATAAGAATCCTGCCATATTTTAACATCTGTCGACTAAATAGAACTTGAAAAGATATTTTTTCGAAACTGATCGCGCATTTTAGATCTACTTGACATGCACTACTTCGAGCCCGTGTTCTATTGTGTTCTCCCCTGCTGCTTCAATAAGTCACCGTCACTTCGCTCTTACTTTTTTACCGTTCATTTAACTCGCTAGTCGCGAAAATATAAGAAAATGGGATAAGGATTACACTGAGGATGGCTTTACCAAAACAATTTTTGATGGCAAATTAAGTATCCATTATTCATAAAGTTTCAATTGGTGATCTGTTTTTCCATGTTAACCTCATATTTTTTCATACTTCTTCTCAAACCAAGGTGGTGCAAAGTCGGGATCGTCCATCACAGGGGGTGCGAGTGTAAAATGGATCGGGAAGCGCTGATATATATGTATGTGTATATTATATAAATATTAATTGAAATAGTTTTACTGTCAAATAATGCAAAGAGTACGAGGCATGTGTTTTGCCCTATTTATGGGCTCATCAGGCATACACACTCACTGCATGCCCTCTCGGGAATCGAACCTCAGACGTCAGCACTAGACGCGAAGCCTCTTGTGTTGCGCCATGGCGTGTGGTTCGTTTATTTGTCAGTATGTAGATCAGGGTATATATAAATCGCAACATTTTACTCACCAAAAATTCTGATTATTTGTAAACAAAATCCATCCTCCTCTCTTTCCTCAAAAACAGTTCAATTACTCTGTCGTACGGATTAGCTGTGTGCTTCAGTTCCATCAAAAAGTCCCTTTCTATCGCCATCAAAGCTAATGCTGAAAGTCGAACCTGCCCTGTCATATTTCCCGCACAAGTTTTAATTTGCTTTAGGGCTGTAAATGTCCACTCGACAGAAGCAGTGTACACGGGAATGGTCACCGCCAAATATACCAATGTGAACAGCTGCCCAATGCTCTCATTCAGATTTTTCTGATGAAGGAAGTCAAGGAGATCAGTGGGAGATTTTTCTGAAAAATCATCCATGGCATATATTACAGTCAGTTCTGTTTTTAGCCGAGACAGATCAAAAACAGCTCAGTGGCTCTTGTGTTAAACTGGAGAAGGCTGCATGCGTGAAATTTTTCTTGCATTCCCGAAACTTCTGGGGCTCGAGGAGCGTGACAAACATCAGGTTTTCGTGGTCTTGAAATCTGGTCTGTGTCTGGCAAATAATATCGTCCAGATTCCTGCCATGGAGTTGGCCTTATTGCGGGCGAGGACGCTCGTAGCGCTTGAGGTGCGTTCAGTGGCCTCGTAGAGTTCCTCATATCGGCTTCTATCCAATCAATGGGTCTGAATATGGTGACGTTGCCGTATGCCTGCTAGAGGGCCCTACTGACACCAACTCAAAATCTGATTGGTTGAAGCAACAGGTTAATCTACATTTATTCTGTGTTAGAGTGCCTGCACAATGGATTGTGAAGGCCTCTCTGCCTGGCAACAAATGATGGCTGAAATGTGATTGGTTAAATGCTTTAATACGAAAATATATGCCTGGAAGCAGCACAACCATCGGAAAAGCTATGAAAGGAAGCGGACAGACTATGTGGAATTATTTAATAAGTATTCATGGACAAAATATAATTAACATCAGTTTGTGATTCAGATATTTTTAGTTATGAATATGTTAAGCACAGTCCTTGACACGCGAATATTTACCTTATATGGGCAGGCACTCAATTACGTGGGAGGCGTGACGATGCGAGATGCAACTCCGCCTCCCACGGCCATCGAGCTGCAGTCTATTACAGTATATGGACAAAAATAGGCTCCAGTTATGACCATTACGCATAGAATTTCAAAATGAAACCTGCCCAGCTTTTGTAAGTAACCTGTAAGGAATGAGCCTGCCAAATTTCAGTCTTCTACCTACAGTTGGAGGGAGAGAGAGAGAGAGAGAGAGAGAGAGAGAGAGAGAGAGAGAAACTGAGAGAGAGTGAGTGAGTGAGTGCAGTCAGGTCAGTCAGGGCTTTGCCTTTTATTAGTATAGATTGCACCTTGAGGTGGGTGGGCTACAAAAGCAAAAGACAATGTCAGGTTTTATTCCTATAAGCCAAGATGAGAAAGCCAGGATTACAGTGGGCACAGGCTCACCAAAATAGGACAGTTAAAGATTGGAAAAATATAGCCTCCTCTAGTGAATCTCTATTTTTGCGGAGGCACACACATGGAACGGTCAGTATTTAGCACCAACAGCTTGAACCCATGTGCCCAACCTGCTATGGTGATGGTGTAATGGTTTGGTAAATGTTTTCTTGGCACACTACAGTCCTGTTAATACCAATAAATCATCATTTCAATGCCATGGTCAATGTGATTACTGTTGCTGGCCATATGCATCCCTTCATGGCCACAAAGTACCCATCTTCAATCCAGCATAATAATGCACTATGTTACAGTGCAAAAGGTGTCTCATACTGGTTTCATGAACATGACAATGAGTTCAATAGTCTTCAGCAGCCTTCCCAGTCACTGGATTTGAAACCAAGAAAATACATTTGAGATGTGGAAGAAGAGGTGATCTGAAGCATGAATGCAGCAGACAACTAATCTGAAGAAACTGCATGATGAAGAATCTCAAAGTAATGTTTCCAATATGTTGTGGAATCCATTCCATAAAAAACTGAGACACTTTTGAAAGCAAAAGGAGGTCTTGCCTAATACTGGTATAGTGTTCTTAATTGTTTTCTCATAAAGTGAATCTAGTGAATGCTCATGAACAAAGTCATGACTACTAACCACAAATCAAATCCGTATTGATGGATGGATGGATGAAAGTAAGAAGATATACAGTGAACCATGAGTGAGAGTAATTACCACAAAAATGATTTAGACTGATGTATCAAATAAGACTTTCTATACTGAGTACTGCAGTGCCATCTGTTCAAGATTACCTCGTTGTCCATTATGTAGGCAGACTTGTATGCTACCAACATGCAATTAGTTCTGTTCATAAACGATAAAAATATAATTTTCTAACCAGTAATGTTGCATTTACTAATACACAGTACTGTGAAAAGCTATTTTCCCCTTTCTGATATCTAAAGTGAAACTGAGTAAACAAATATCATTATTTCTAAATTGCTGCTTAAAGTATTTAAGTAATAGTTATCCAACACCTGTATTGCCAATGTGAAAAGGTAACTGCCCCCTTAGTTACTCTATCCTTGAGTGTTGGACCAAAATAATTGATAATTAGACTCAGTTGACTGAACATAGCCAGCCCGATGAATTGAAATGGCACTATATATTCAACCATGACAGTGAATTAGTCATCACAAGGTTTTCAGAACACAATGTCTAAATGAAAGGAAATTCCAGAAGAGATGAAGAAAAAACTGGTTAAAACTTAACCAACAGAAATGGGTTGTACACCCCTTTCTAAGGCACTGAGGCTCTGCTGCACTACAATTAGAAACGATATCGCCAAATGAAGAACATTTCGAGTAGAGAAAAGGTAGCCCTGCAAAAATTGCCCCAAGGGCACAGTGATCACTCATTGAAGAAGTCAAAAAGAATCTCAGAATAATTCTCATAGGCTGCAGCAGGTAAAAGTAAAATAATCCTCCTGGACTGTAGATTATATTTTTTGTACAAATGTGTATGAATTAAACTACCCTTGATATGTTGTTTAAGAAAATCAGAAATATATTTTGTGAAACATGTTAGAATAATATATTTTGCAAGACCTATTAACATTTCTTTTAAAAAATATATTTTATACCAGGTCTACAAAAGCATTTTTATGCATTAAAATGCAAATCTATTTTATATAATTGAACTGTTGAGAAACACAATTTCTTTTGATTTCCTTTGAATTTTCCTTGTCATCTTCTGTATTCTACAGTTTAAACTGATTACATTACCAATCTCCCTTGAGAAATCAAAACCTTCTCTGTTTTTACCTAATCCGCATTTTTGTGTATTAGATTACAAGTCTGATTTGCTTCTATCCATCACTATGTAACTGCAAATTAAAAATTATCACTCCAGATCATGAGTACATCATTAACATTCTATAAGTTTCTCCTTTCCTACATGTGCTATATTGATAACCAATTTATCTAGTCTATGAAAAAAACAAAAACAAAATGGCTTGCATCAATATCCTGTAGTGTTTCTGAGCTTACTTTGGCAGCCCTGAAAGCAAGTTAGGAAACAACCCTAGATAAGGTGGCAGTGCATTTTTGGATAATAAGTAAGACTTTGAACTGCCTAAGCTTGTAGATACCTAGGAAACAAAAAAATATTTTTTTATTAAATATAAAATTTCACAATTACATTTTCCTGTGAGATATGCCTATATTAATTAATTAGGTGACTGATGTATTTTATTTTTATACATGGCTAAAGTTGCAGTCCCATTTCCACCCATTCACATGTGTTAATAAGATGACAACTTCAGTGTTGTAGGAGCCTTCACCAGCAGACTTAATCGAGAAAGAGGGAAGCCAGAGTGCCATCTGGAAATACTTCAGCTTTGTGGCAAATGGGGACATAAAACCACAAGACACAAGCATGCCTGTCTGTAAGATTTGCTACTGCACATTACCAAATGAAGGGGCTAACACAACCTATTTAGGCCTCTGACATTTACTTTTTGTTTTCCAAAAGGTTAAAATATTTTTTGTAGTCAGTTAAACGTTTAAAGCATTACAGCAGTGGTCTGCAAATTATTTTTACATCCAAGTCACTTTTATTCTGTGCTGCTTATTCAAGGGCAAGACATTTTTAGCACTTCAGCCCCATTAGTTTCATCAGTTTTAAAACCCTCAATACAAAGTGTGCTGCTGTTGCATGTTACTTTGTATTATTCATTGCATGCAATTTTAAAAGTATATTTCATCACAATTACTATATTAATGTATGGCACTATAACTTTTCAGTGGTTAACTGCATAAACAGTGATGCTACTCCTCTGTGTACTCATATACTTGATACTAACCCTCACCTATTCTGTTTCTCTTCTCGGTACTCAAATGTGGCACTTGGTGCCATGGCCCACCTGCCAAGTTATTTTGCCTGCCTAAGGTAAAGTCATCCCTGATGGAGGATCGCAGGAATCGTGGGAAAGAGGGGTCCTTTCATCGGATTAGCACTATTTCAGCTGTGGAATAGCCAAATGGGGGAGGAAGCTTGATGAATGAGGTCTCCAGGACTCTAAACAAATCCAAATCATATTATGTGATACCATCTACTGTTAAATTCTACTCCGTACTTCTAAAATTTTTATTTATATACTGTATTGAGGATTTTTGTTCTGTTCTATGCATTGTACTCTATTGTATTGACCCCATTCTTTTTGACACCCACTGCACACGCAACCTACCTGGAAAGGGGTTTCTCTTTGAACTGCCTTTCCCAAGGTTTCTTCCATTTTTTCTCTACAAGGGTTTTTTCTTGTCTTATTAGAGAATCAAGGCTGGGGGGCTGTCAAGAGGCAGGGCCTCTTGTGTGATTTTGGGCTATACAAAAAATAAATTGTATTGTATTGTATTGTAATGTATACTTGCAGCACTGCTTCAGAGCATGTATTTAGTACATCAGGGCTCAATTGCAGCCCATCAAAATCATGTCTCAATAAACACCATGTTTATGTTCTAGTCTTACTTGTAAGAAAAATTGGGAAGTTACAAAGATATCATGGTTTATTTACAAAAAAATGCAATGTGCCACTCTGCATTTATGTAAAGTTTTTGGCTGTATTAGTGGTTTATGTGTTACTTTTCTGAAAACTTTTACAAAAGACAACTTTTACTCTTTTTATTTTTCATATAGGTTTATTTAATATTTGTATATATATATATATATATATATATATATATATATATATATATATATACACATACATACACACACACATATATATATATATATATACACATACATACACACACACATATATACATACACACACACACTGCAACACTTAGTAAATTAACACTTATTGACACTTGTAGCATTTCATTGTACTACCAAAGTAACAGCATTTGTTTTCATCAATATAAATAAAACTGTTGACCGGATTTAAACTTGTATATAAAACTTTACTCTTGCTTTTTAAAAGATATTGCACTACTTGAACTACTTGTATTTAATGACTACAATTTCTTTAATTTCCTTTCATCAATGCAAAGATTGTAATGTATACAAAATTGCAATTTATTTAAATACTTTTTTATTGAGTTACATTATATACTGTACTGAAAACAGCATTGTACACTATTCTTAGTATCACATAATGTTTGAAATTTTGATGTGTGACCCTAACAAACTACACGTAATGTAGACACTGTTAAAATGATGCAATACCAAATAAATAATCTATACTAATAAAAGGCAAAGCCCTCACTGACTGACTGACTCACTCACTCATCACTAATTCTCCAACTTCCCATGTAGGTGGAAGGCTGAAATTTGGCAGGCTCATTCCTTACAGCTTACTTAGGAAAGTTGGGCAGGTTTCATTTCGAAATTCTACGCGCAACGGTCATAACTGGAACCTACTTTTGTCCATATACTGTATACGGCCATAGCCTGCAGCTCGGTCACCGTGTGAGGCGGAGTTGCGTCTCGTATCATCACGCCTCCCACGTAATTGAGTCAGTGCCCATCTAAGGTAAATATTCGCGGGTGAAGGACTGTGCTTAACATATTCATAAGTGCAGCTACTGCGGAAACCCTCCCTCAGCGAAAGTGCGAGAGAAACTTTTAAGTGCCGGGTCTGAGCTCAAATTAAATAAAGCCGTGGGCATCGCAAGATCGCACAAGATATTCGCGAGATACAAGTTTAATGAGAAGATGCAGGGTATAAAGCATCGATGCTAAATACCTGGCGAAGTCATGGAGAACATGGAAGGACGAGTTCACATTAAACACAAAACTTGCAATGCCGGAGGCAGAGGAAAACACTAAGGTCAGATTATTCCGTTATCTTATTGGAGAGAGCGGCAGAGAATTGTGTCAGGCACTGACCGGTGATGTAAGACCTGATGAGTTAACCATGAGCTTGAGTGGTGGGCCGTCAGGGCCTGCAAGGCCTTCTCTGCTGGCCTAAAAAAATATCTGAATCACAAACTGATGTTAATTATATCTTGTCCATGAATACTTATTAAATAATTCCAAATAGTCTGTCCGCTTCCTTTCATAGCATTTCCAATGGTTGTGCTGCTTCCAGACATGTATTTTCGTATTAAAGCATTTAACCAATCACATTTCAGCCATCATTTGTTGCCAGGCAGAGAGGTCTTCACAATCCGTTCTTCGGGCCCTCTAACACAAAATAAATGTTGATTAAACTGTTGCTTCAACCAATCAGATTTTGCGTGTCAGTAGGGCCCTCTAGCAGGCATACGGCAACGTCACCGTATTCAGACCCATTGATTGGATAGAAGCTGAGGAACTCTACGAGGCCACTGAACGCACCGCAGGTGCTCCGAGTACAAGATCCTCGCGCGCACTACCGCCAACTCCATGGCAAGATTCTGGACAATATTATTTGCCAGACACAGACCAGATTTCAAGACCATGAAAACCTGATGTTTGTCACGATCCTCGAGCCCCAGAAGTTTCGGGAATACAAGAAAAATTTCACTCATGCAGCCTTCTCCAATTTAACAAAAGAGCCACTGAGCGGTTTTTGATCTGTCTCGGCTAAAAACAGAACTGACTGTAATGTATGCCATGGATGATTTTGCAGGAGAATCTCCCACTGATCTCCTTGACTTCCTTCATCAGAAAAATCTAAACGAGAGCATGGGGCAGCTGTTCACATTGGTATATTTGGCTGTGACCATTCCTGTGTATACTGCTTCTGTCGAGTGGACATTTTCAGCCCTAAAGCAAATTAAAACTTATGCCAGAAATACGACAGGGCAGGTTCGACTTTCAGCATTAGCTTCGATGGCGATAGAAAGGGACTTTTTGATGGAACTGAAGCTCACGGATAATCCGTACGACAGAGTAATTAAACTGTTTTTGAGGAAAGAGAGGAGGATGGATTTTGTTTACAAATAATCCGAATTTTTGGTGAGTAAAATGTTGCGATTTTCGTAAATAATACTGCAAGTTTATGAGTTATTATTGATATTTTTATGTGTGTTGTGGTTGTAGCTGCTGTAGAAAGGAACTTGTTTACCCCTGGTTTGTCTATTTAATAAAGGCATTTATTGTGGCTACAGGAGTTATCTATCTGCGATGCAGCGGCTCTTTATACTGTATTTCTGCATATTAAGATGGTTTTTATAACCATAAATTAGTTTTTGAGGGGCGGGTTGAATCAGACAGAGCACTACTGAAGACCTAGGTGTGAAATGCACGGTCCGCCACTGGACCAGAGGATACGTAAATTTGATGAACATTAAAACCCGAAAATAAACGAAACTGTAGACAGGTTCAGATTATACTTCTTCCACTGTGTCTCTCTAAATCCTCCATGCGGGAACATTATCATAAGGCTTAACAATCTTATTGTTAGATCTTCTACGTGCACCGAACCAACCTTATTACAAAATCTTCCTTGCTTTACCGCTGGCTGTTTCTTTCCATTCACCTTCCTAGCTCTTTGTTTTAACAGTTTTCCTTCTCACTTTTTCCGCTCCTTCGCTGTCTTCTCCCTTTTCTTTCAAAATACGCAGCCCCTTGCCTTTTTACAGTCAGCTTCCCTTACGTCACACCATGGAACGTTTAGCACAAGTTAATACCGGGAATGCCTGTTAAACATCTTACATTCACGAGTAGCAATTTGCGTAGTGAACACTTCAATGAATGAAACCTGTTATCTTTACAACGGCTGAGAAACACGGAATGTAACTTCATAACAACACGTCCTCCAAATACGAACCTGATTGAAAGAAATGATAATCAAATCCTTGATGACAGCAACACTCATAACAGTGACAAAACAATTACATTGACAATCAGGTTATGTTATTTTTAAAATGTTTCCTTTTCTTTTTCATAACTTCTTTAACACACTACTTCTCCGCTGCAAAGCGCGGGTATTTTGCTAGTTTTTTTAATAAATATAATAATCCAAGTAATCATTCTAGGTAAGATAAGTACACATTTTGCAAATGCTTTCTACTCTCTTTTTTTCTCTCAACATACTACTCAAATTAACCCAAACTTAAAGAATAAACCTCCAAATTCAACGCCTTTTAAGAGATGGGATAATAATGAAAGGCTAAAATAGACATTTGTACTCACACAGTGAGAGAAAGACTCCCCTTCTTCCATGGGTTCATCTTCAATCTGATGCCCATTGACCTGAGAAAAGACAATTGCAACTGTAAGATAAGAAGTTTTACAATGTTCTTTCAAATGCCCTCCATTTTCAGTAATGATGATGTAATCCCACTGGTAATTGCAGAACATAAGTAGATACCAAAGAGATATATGCTTCAACTTGATGAAATATACAGCTGTTGAGAACTGTACTAACCACTCCTTCTACTTAATTACAGTTTGATTACATATGCCTAGAACCTATTTACAATAATATAGTTAAACATTTTTTATTTGTGATTAGGAATGAGTCAAATTGTTTTAGCACCACATAAAAAATACTTTCAAAGCAATATATATGCTTATTTTTAAGTGTGAGTAATGTACTGTAAATTTAAGATTTAAGAGTAAACGATACAGTCTACCAAAGCATGCATGTACACTCTTACATAACCTATTAAACAAGAATTGTACAAATGCAAAGCTGCTTTTTGGGCATATTTTAAATAACTTTGCCTTCAGACATTACAGGTATGATGCATGCAGAGACAAAGAAAGACGTTCTATTGACATAAACGATTCCTGAAAAGTACAGAATAGGCTTTATAAGGGTGCTAAATTGCATGTGTTAAAGGCATTTATAGATTTTAGATTTATAATGAAATATCATTAAATTTTAATTTAAATCCCCGCATAATGACAAAATATCACATTTTTACGCAAGATTGTCAAGGACTAAAAATAATGCATGGGCTGTTCTAATGTCAGAGAAAAGTGTCATCATAACCTTTCATACCACAGATAATTTAGAAATAAATAGTGCAGTCCTGTGAACTCAAACAATCAATACTGCAGAGAGATCAACAAATGCACAGCAAAACACTGCTGGAATATGAAGCAAACACAAATTTAATGATTTTATAAACCTGAAGAGTAAAGATTTTTCCCTGTTAGAATTTAGTTTAAATTATTGATGAAAAAACTGTTAATCAACAGCATCTGCATCAAAATGTACTAAAACTGACAACACATATTTTGAAATGTACTGCTTTTGCAGTCACTACCAGGCAGTGTGTTTTGACACCATTATTTTTTTGCTCACATGCAAGCTGTCAGTGTTTTTCCAAAGGCAAAAGTTATGTGCTGTCCACCTGTCATTAGCTTTTTTTTTATTACAGACCTTTTAAAAGGAAACACTCTCGACCAACCTGAAAAAAGATATTCATTTGACTTAGTGCCTTTGGAGTGCATCCATAAGTTGATTTATAAATAAAAATTATTTCTGATTTATAAGGAAAGACTTCACTAGGGGAGACTGTGCAGAAACCTGGTAAAATTTAAGTATTAGAAAAGCAAGTTTTATAAATTGATGAAGTCTAAATAACGGGCATCTTTGGGTTTAATTTTCTTTTTGTGTAAGCCATGGAAATATATTTAAAACAAGTACAGAGATCTCCTTCCGAAGTTGGATATGCTGGAAAGAGTCTCTCCCTTGGCTGGCCTGGGAACGTCTCAGTATACCCCTAGAGCAGCTGGAGGAGGTGGCGAGGAAAAGGGATGTCTGGGCATCATTGTTTAGACTATTGCCCCATGACCAGGCCCCGGATAAACGACAGAAAATGGATGAATGGACGGATGGAGGCTGAGTGTTGTAAGTAAACCTAACAGAACCCTTACCTATATGATACATTTAGATTGCCTTTCTAAAATAATTCAGCGCTTTGGACAGATAGTGAATTTAGATGATAAGATCATTAAAAAAATGAGTGCAACTTTGAAATCATTAGAGAAAAACAATTGAGTTCTGCAGTATAGAAAAAAAATGAAATAGGACATATCCCACTAGAAGATGAATTATAGATACATTACTGCTGTAGTACCTCTATGCTGTGTGGTTGGTTGCCAGTGCCATTATTTTTACTATGACATGCTAGGGAGTGGGCAGCATGAAGGTGGCAGATAGGTTTAAGAAACTGATTCAGAAGGCGGGTTCTGTGGTAGGAGAGAAATTGAACTGCTTGGAACCTGCGTCAGATTGGAAAATATTGTCTTTACTTCCGTCATTATTAAACATGCTAATCACCTACTTCATAGTATTGCAGTTGGACAGAGGAGCGTTTTAGAATTAGGCTGGCTAGCATAAAGTATTCCACTGAATGTCACAGAAAATCCTTCCTCCCCACAGGCATCAGATTATGTAACTCCTCTTTCGTTCACTCATCCACACAATAAGATGTTCCCTCTATCCCTAATGGATCTCACTCAGAGAATATTTCAACTACTTAGATGTTCTATAACTTGGCTGTTGCTTCACAAGTGAATAACTTTGTTTTGGTTCTCGGAATGTGCAATACTTCACTTATAAGTGCAATATCATTTTGTGAAATACAGCTCAGTGTGCTATTACTGTTTAGTAAGCTAGAATTTTTGTAAGAGACTCAGATGTATAGTGCATATTATATTTAATTCACCTGTGGTGGGCTGGCGTCCTGCCTGGGGTTTGTTTCCTGCCTTGCGCCCTGTGTTGGCTGGACTGGTTCCAGCAGACCCTTGTGACCCTGTAGGTAGGATATAGCAGGTTGGATAATGGATAGATGGATGGATATTTAATTCACTGTGCACCTGTACAGCATAGGATTAATTGTAGTTTATTTTGAAATGTATATTCTGTGATAATTTACATACTTTTTTGTATATGTGCTCTTCATGTTACTTGTACCTTTATCCATCTGTACAGTTGTAACATACAGTAAGTAATTTTCTTTAGGATTAATAAAGTTTTCTGATTTTGAATTGTTGCTTTTAAAATAATTTGTTTATCTTCATATTTTAATTTTATTGAATTTTTTAAAATCAAATAACAATCAATACACATAACTTGAGTTTTACAAAAAGAAAAAAGTCTGAAACAAATCAACCCCAACCCCTGAGAAAGAGAGCTAGGCCAGCAATGTAAAACTTTGTTAGTAAAGACAAATGAATAGATAAAATAATAAATGAATAGAGATAAATGGAGTAAAAGAGGGGAGAGAAGCTGCTTCCTCAAGTTAAATGCTTATTCTAAAATGTTATTGATAATTTTATTGTTTCATATTTTTTTAAGTTTAATTTTGCAGATCTATGAATTGTACAAAGCATTACAATTTCATTACACCATATTTTGTACTAATAAATGTTTAATGGATCTGTAGTTTTTGCACTTTCTCTTCACAATATGGTACAGCATATCCTATAGTGCCTGTAATCACACCCAATCATAACTGCAGTAATTGTGAAACTATATATGAAATACATTTTGTATATCAATATTTTTCAGGAATTTAAACGTTAACGTTCCTATACACTTACGTGGATAAAAATACATGCTGACTCAGAAAACCAAGTACTGTAAAATGTTTTAGTAATTTTTTCCACATTTTAAATTTCTTTCCTTTGATAAACAATAAAAGTATTACCTCACAAACATATACACGGAAGATCGTATGTTATCAACAATAAAACATATGTAGGAGGGAGAACCTTTAGGTATATGGTACCCAAATTCTGGAATAAATCTGACTACTGAAAATCTCCTTTAACACTCAGTTAGCACAGTCCACTTAACTAATTGTGGAGGGTGTTTCATATTACTCATATATTGATTTTTAAATAATGGTTTTTAATTTGCAGTTTTCTTTTTCTTCTCAATGTTCATGATGACCATTTGGTCTATCTCTTAATGGATATTGTCACATACTGCTGTGATTTGCCTACAGAATACATTTCAGAAAGCTGGAGATACATGACAGTTACAGTAGAATACATACTTAAACAACTCTGCATTTGTCAATATATATTTTTGCATACAGCATATTACATGCAGTTTTTTTCCTGTTTAGGTTGCAATGTTATTTTTTTAAGTTTGTGTAATCATTTTTGTTCAAATTATATTTTCAATTATTGGATAGCACACAGATGCACTATAGACATGCATACCTAAAACAAAGAACATTCACACAAACTACTTAAAGCTACAAGTAGTAAGTCCACCTAGCTATGTTTCAATGACAGACCATTGGAGTCCATGTAATAAATCCATACAAGAAAAAAAAAAGGCAAACTGCATTTGGGTGTAAACCCCAACTAGGAACCAAATTGGGGTCCAAGCTCTAGGTGACAGCAAATAAAATACTAAGTACTGTATAAGAAATAATAAAGCAATTACGGGTGTCAGTCCACTGCAGGCCTCGCTCATAGATATCTAAAACCTGTCAATTTAGCATAGAAAATTAATCAAAAAATCTATTTGAGGAGTGAGAGGAAAACTAGAATTCAAGAAGAAAACCCACATATACAAAGGGAGAAAAAACAGACTTCACAGAAAAAGCGACCAGGCAAAGGGTTCAAACCTTGACACTGCATCCAAATGGTGGTGATATTAACCACAATGCCACTTCAGCATTAAGCAGATGAACTTAAAACACGTGGAAACTCATTAAAAATACAGTACTCTATTTTACAGGATTTACATTTTACATTTAAAATTTTTAAAAGCAAATAGAATGTGTCAAAAATGTCACATTCATGCTCATATTTAATAACCCTAATTATACAATATTTCTTTTATAGTATTTGTTCTCGGTTTATTGTATTAAAAAAAAAGTTTGCCGGTGTCACAATCTGTAGGACAGTAGGACAATAAACTTTCTTCAGGCAACAGAGGTTAAACAGTTGGGCAATTGACAATAAACTACTTAAAAAGAAAAACAAGAGTAAAAACTAGCAAACCCTTCAATGAACACAAAATCATTTATAAAAGAAAATAATAGAATTTAAAACATGCCAAAAGCAAGGGTCAGAATAATTTATTTCACTTATCAAAATAGCAGTCCCCTTGGAAGTCACCTTTTCAGTCGGGACTAATCCCACCATTTGTGTTCTGTCTTTTGAGGGTTGGCCACATGGACTGCTACCACCTTGCTAATCTACTGGCTGAAAAGAAAGTAGATAGCCACAGTCAGAGCTAGTCTCCTTGATGGAAACAAACAAAAAGCATAAGCCACTGTCCTCAACAGGATAAAATAAATATTATCAGCTTCCCTATCTAGTGACAGATTTACACTAAAGCACCTGTACATCTTTCTGAAATCAAAAAATCTTTTTCTTGTTAAAGACAACCACTATTCAGTTAAAAGCCAACAAATGTCTTAACACAATACAAAACTCCTTATACATTTCTTTTTCCTAAAGTTGCTTTTATATGCAACAGCATCTGTTCCCGTCTTCTTTATTCAAAGCTTTAGAACCCAATCCAGTTTTCCAAAAATATTTATGGGTCATGGCAGCTCTCACACCAGTAACAAACAACACAGTAAGTCACACAGAACAAACAAAGAGACCAAATCAATGCAGGAAACAGAAATGCTAACTAAAATTTTTTGGACATGGTGATTGAATGCACTTGGAACACTCAAAATACAGGCTTCTAGATATTGCTATTTTAAAAAAAGCCAGTTCAATTTTTTACCTCCCTCCAATCAGTTCACACTGCATCTCAATCAGGTGACTTCTGAGGCAAGCTGATGAGCGGAGATGCACGTTCAAGACTGCAATAAACTACACTTGGCAGTGGATACGGTATAAATTGTAAGAATCAAATAACTTCAACTTCTTCCCTAGTAAGAGGTGAAGAAACCTCTATGACTTTTACTGCTTTAATAGGTTTGATAAACTTGATGGCCAGGGCATTTTTTACCAATGAGACATCCACTTGAGGACATATATTACAGTGAGGAGTGGGTATATAACAGTAATATCATATGAATGACTTTATGTAAGAAGAAACACTTTCTGAACAACCTTTATAACAAAGCAAACTCTAAATATCACAATTTTCAGCATACTACCAATTACGAAGTGCCTTCAGGTTTTCCTAATGAAGTGATCTCTTTTTAACCAAAAAAAAATCATATTTTCTAGCTATTCTTCCTGTCCATGCATCTTTTAACAAGCTTTTAGGAGCTACTTAAAACTCAATACCCAATTCGGAAATGCAAAAATATTTGCTGATGACAGTATGTACTCATATTTATATTATTAAAAAAAAAAAAACACATGCTATTTGTTCCAGCCTATACAACAGCAGTCAGAATATGTATTTGTTAGTTTCTTTGTACTTTACCAATGAATAATAAATATGTATTTTTTTTTATTTCATTAAGCAATATAACATTTTCAACTATTAACAGCCCAACTAAAAGAGGAAAATGTCTCTCAAAATAAAACATTATAATTTTAAGTGCACATGCAAATACCAGCAAAAATCTGATTTTTCCTTTCACAAATACTGGCTTACAAGGTCATTCATATAACTGATTATGGTTGTGGGCCTGTAGCTTTGGATGATAAAGCCTAAATGCAGCACTTAGCAACTATAAATCACTCGTAAGATATTAAATATTCCTAAGATATTTATTGAGTCACATGTTTCTTTACATCATGAGCACTGCTAGTTTCACAAAAAGACCATTTGGCTAACATGATATTGAGTAACACACTACCACATACTTCAGATTCTGCAATGCACATATTTACTCACATCGAGTATTTACTTTTGAGTATTTAGTTGCTTGACATTGAAAAAAAATGCATTGGGGGAAAGCTTGATAGATCGTACATTGCTCACATTAAGAAACAAATACTATAATAAAGGGGGAAAACCTACTTATTTAACACTTAAAAATGGCCTTTCAAAGGTAGATGTTAATAACTGAAATTATTAATAAAACACTGCTATCTGAAAACCCAAGATAAAATTAAACATACTATCTTCACTGAATGTATTAATTAAGAGGTCTCTTTAGTAGACTGTTAAAAGAATTTATATATACACATACATACATATACATATATATACACACACACACACACACACACACAAAAACAGTGTATCCGGAAACAACGCATCACTTTTTCCACATTTCGTTATGTAACAGCCTTATTCCAAAATGGATTAAATTAATTTTTTTCCTCAGAATTCTACACACAACACCCCATAATGACAACGTGAAAAAAGTTTACTTGAGGTTTTTGCAAATTTATTAAAAATAAAAAAATTGAAAAAGCACAAGTACATAAGTATTCACGGACTTTGCCATGAAGCTCAGAATTAAGCTCAGGTGCATCTTGTTTCCCCTGATCATCCTTGAGATGTTTCTGCAGCTTAATTGGAGTCCACCTGTGGTAAATTCAGTTGATTGGACATGATTTGGAAAGGCACACACCAGTCTATATAAGGTCCCACAGTTGACAGTTCATGTCAGAGCACAAACCAAGCATGAAGTCAAAGGAATTGTCTGTAGACCTCCGAGACAGGATTGTCTCAAGGCACAAATTTGGGGAAGGTTACAGAAAAATTTCTGCTGCTTTGAAGGTCACAATGAGCACAATGGCCTCCATCATCCGTAAGTGGAAGAAGTTCGGAACCACCAGGACTCTTCCTAGAGCTGGCCAGCCATCTAAACTAAACTAAGCGATCGGGGGAGAAGGGTCTTAGTCAGGTAGGTGACCAAGAACCCGATGGTCACTCTGCCAGAGCTCCAGAGGTCATCTGTGGAGAACCTTCCAGAAGGACAACCATCTCTGCAGCAATCCACCAATCAGGCCTGTATAGTAGAGTGGCCAGACAGAAGCCACTCCTTAGTAAAAGGCACATGGCAGGCTGCCTGGAGTTTGCCAAAAGGCACCTGAAGGACTCTCAGACCATGAGAAACAAAATTCTCTGGTCTGATGAGACAAAGATTGAATTCTTTGGTGTGAATGCCAGGCGTCACGTTTGGAGGAAACCAGGCACCGCTCATCACCAGGCCAATACCATCCCTACAGTGAAGCATGGTGGTGGCAGCATCATGCTGTGGGGATGTTTTTCAACGGCAGGAACTGAGAAACTAGTCAGGATAAAGGGAAAGATGACTGCAGCAATGTACTGAGACATCCTGGATGAAAACCTGCTCCAGAGCGCTCTTGACCTCAGACAGGGGCGACGGTTCATCTTTCAGCAGGACAACGACCCTAAGCATACAGCCAAGATATCAATGGAGTGACTTCAGGACAACTCTGTGAATGTCCTTGAGTGGCCCAGCCAGAGCCCAGACTTGAATCTGATTGAACATTTCTGGAGAGATCTTAAAATGGCTGTGCACTGACGCTTCCCATCCAATCTGATGGAGCTAGAGAAGTGCTGCAAAGAGGAATAGGCGAAACTGGCCAAGGATAGGTGTGCCAAGCTTGTGGCATCATATTCAAAAAGACTTGAGGCTGTAATTGCTGCCAAAGGTGCATCAACAAAGTATTGAGCAAAGGCTGCGAATACTTATGTACATGTGATTTTTCAGTTTTTTTATTTTTAATAAATTTGCAAAAACCTCAAGTAAACTTTTTTCATGTTGTCATTATGGGGTGTTGTGTGTAGAATTCTGAAGAAAAAAATGAATTTAATCCATTTTGGAATAAGGCTGTAACATAACAAAATGTGGAAAAAGTGATGCACTATGTGTGTGTGTGTGTGTATATATATCTCTCCATTAATCTATCCTCTAAACATGTTTCATCCTAAGCGGCATCAAGGAGAAGCCAGAGCCTAATCCAGTAAGAATAGGCCGCAAGGTAGAAACAACCCCAGGACAGCCTATCACAAATAATTTATACACACACACACACACACACACACAGAGGAAATAAAGCTAAAACCCAGGATCTAAACATTGCTGGACTGTATCCAAGAAACCCTGTTATTATATGCCTACTGAGGAATCTTGACTCCCCCCACCAATAACAGAATATACCACATCTTTTAGTCATATCGATATGAAGATATGAACAGAATTTTTCGAATGAGCATGAGGAGTTAGTGAGTAATGGGTCAAAATCAACTTCATAGGTTCATTAGAATAGTCCTGATGATGCATGTACTATCTTGAATAACTGCTAAAGTAGTAATTATGGGATTAGCATTTATTAAGATATAGGTTTCAGGCAGCATGGAGACGAGAAACATCCAGTAAGATTTGAATTTTAGGAAATAACCGAAACATGTCAGGCTGCAGTTTGTTGCCACTATTCACTGGCAGAATTTAATCTTGGGCACAATTTACAGAGTCTCAGACTCATGTGGTATATAACATGCAATCTAAAATTTTATTTATCTATAACTAGTGTAAACTGGGAAGGCACAGTGGCGCAGTGGTAGCGCTGCTGACTCACAGTTAGGAGACCTGGGTTCATTTCCCAGGTCCTCCCTGCGTGGAGTATGCATGTTCTCCCCGTGTCTGCATGGGTTTTCTCCGGGTACTCCGGTTAACTCCCACAGTTTAAAGACATGCAGGTTAGGTGCATTGGCGATTCTAAATTGTCTCTAGTGTGTGCTTGGTGTGCGGGTGTGTGTGTGAGTCCTGTGGTGGGCTGGTGCCCTGCCCGGGTTTTGTTTACTGCTTTGCGCCCTGTGTTGGCTGGGATTGGCTTCAGCAGATACCCGTGATCCTGTAGTTAGGATATAGCGGGTTGGATAATGGATGGATGGGTGGATAGTATAAACTGAAAAAGTGAAAAATAACATTTATGTTCTGCTATTTTAAAGTTAAAATCTTCCAGCTACTTTTTTTGAGTGTCCAAGGATTACCTCTTTTGCATGTTTTGATATGATTTACTGGTTATTTCTTGGTTTATAAAAACTCTTCTGTTAACAGTGATTCGACAAAAGTTGTGTGCAATCCACACTCTCTATAATATGCAGCATTAATGTAAAAGGATTCTGCTCTCTGCATTTTATAACAATGAATTCAGTATGACGATTTTAATATTTTTATTGTTTTAAAATGCACAACACATTGCGCATTATTCTGGAGTGACGCATGAAGCATTACAGAGCGTCCTTTTACTTTTCAAAATATTGAAATAAACTTAAAGATCATGCAGTGGGTAATATGGACATTCACAGGTCCAAAATTCTGGGTTTGAATCCCATGACAGTATTTGCCAATATGGAGTTTGCATGTTCTGACTATATCTATGTGGATTTTTTTTGAAGATTCCTACATGCATGTAGTTAGGTTAATGGTTAATTATTCACTCCAAACTGGTCCAAATGTGAGTGGGCCCTGCTTTGGACTGGCACTATATCCAGGGCTGTTGCCTGCCTTGCGCCAAGTTCTGCTGGCATAGGGTCCAATTATACAGCAACCCTGAATCACATTAAACAGCTTTCTGTAAATGTGTATCCATATGGCCTTTCTCGAACATTTTTTTACTTAAAAACCATCATCAAACAATACAACTGAGGTTTAAAACTCATCTGATCCAGAATCAACAATAATAAACGCAGTCTGTAATCCCCCACTACTGCTGCTGGTGTTAGCACATTTTTCAGATATTTTACATAGAAGGTATTACATTGGCACTTAAACAAGTTATGAAGGGGGGATAAGTTATTTCTAATACTTTATAAGGCAATGGTGCTTCAATACAGGCATGCAGGCAGTAAGCTTCCAAAAATAAAACTGGTGTAATTAGCACTCAGTTACATACAATGAAACATTATTTTAGGTGTGATACTCCATGCAGAACACATATTAAATTCAGTTAATTGCAAAAAAATAATGGCAAAAGTTCTTAATGACTTAGTGATTTCCGTTTATATTCACATCTTCCCCAAAGCAAAACGTTACCTGGAATTAAAAGAAATGAAGAAGTAACTATGATGGAGGCTAGATTCTATCTCAGCAGCATTGGCTACAAGGCTTGAACAAGTGGAGAATGACAGACCCATAAATGTGTAAGCACACTCATACTCTATTTTACTCACACCAGGCCAATTTACAGATGTCAATCAACTAGAACATTCATGTTTGTGCAAATGTGCAAAAATGATATTATAATACCAACTTGCCCCTTTATCATAATCTTAAAGCTTTTTTTAAAAAAAAAAATTTTAAAAATTCCAGAAAACATACAAGTTTTTTTTTTTTTTAACTCAGAACGTAAATGTAATTTCAATGAATGCAGGGTACCTTGAGATAATACTGACAGAAAGTAACAACTTAAAATAACACATATAACTTCAGTCTTGCTATGGGCTAAAAGTGGAGGTGCTTTACTTGCTTACTACTTGGAGTATTTCTAACTCTCCTATAAGCAGTAAGCTATGGCAGAAATCAACTTTTTATACCTCATCAGGACTTGACTCTGGGGAAATTCATGAGTTATCGGTCTGCAGTTTACAGTCGACCCTTGACATACGACCGGCCTGACATGCGAACAACTTGATTTACGACCAAAATTTTTGTTTTGATTTACGACCAACATCTTGCGTTACGACCCGAATGCGGTCATGTGTATCCGCTTGTGTGATTGTAAACAAACAGCTGAGAGCGTTCGTAAGCGTCAGTCTGAGCCCAGATACATGTGTTTGTGGACGTAATTTCGGTCAGTGCAGTAATTTATCTATATCTATAATTCACTAAGACCATGGCAAGCAAGACGCATAATTGCTAAGGAAGGAAGAGAAGGTAACGAAGGTAAAGAAAGCGATTGTTAAGCGATGTTAGCTAGCGGGTTGGCGCAGCACATGATGTCATCAGGCACCGGCTTGCTTTGGAGTGTATTATTACAGCAGTTCACAACACAGCCAGCTTTGAACTGAGTGCTCGACTATTGTCATTATTAACTTGAGAAACAGCGATCACAATCGAAACGAAGAAGGAAATTGTGCGGAAATATGAGAGTGGCGTTTGTGACTGATCTCGCTAATATTTACAGCATGTCGAAATCCACCATCTCGACAATTTTACAAAGAAAAGACTTGCATAAGGAGGCTCCTTCTAAACAATAACCACCTTCCATTTCATTCTCCTCTTCCTCCCTTCCTGCAGCCCAAAGATGTCAAATTTAATGGCGAGTACAGTATGAAATTGTTGTTTCTGGTAGGCTAGGCACTTTTTATAAATTTTTGGTTAGTACATTAGAAAAATTATTGGTGTTTTGGTAAATTATGTGCATTATACAACCCTTTTTTATTATAAAAAGGCTAAGTAAGTGTTGCTGTGGGAGGTTCGGTACGCATTATGGGTATTTCGATTACTTCTTATGGGAAAAATAGTCTTGACTTACAACCAACTTGAGTTACAACCAGCCCTCGCGAACGAATTGAGTTCGTAAGTCAAGGGTCCACTGTATTTATAAGCTATTGCATCAACAGCTTATCTAGCATGAAAACCAAAACAATACTGCTACACTATATTTGTCTGTAGTGACCAGGGGCCTCATGTATAATGCCGTGCATAGAATTCACACTATAACATGGCGTATGGACAAAAGTGGAAATGTGCTTACGCACAAAAATCCAGATGCATAAATCTGAGCGTACGCCAACTTCCACGTTCTTCCGCTACATAAATCCCGGTCAGCGTGAAAAGTAAAGCACATGCCTGCTGTCCCGCCCCAACTCCTCCTAGAATTACGCCTCTTTCAATATGCAAATCAATATGAATAACCCTTAATCTCAGCCTTCTGTGAAAAGGCAATGGCAAAAGCAAGAGGGAAAATAGAAGAATTTCATCGAATACCAAGAGGAAGCAAAGAAATACAAACTATCTATTGGTTTAAACAGTGGTATAAACAACAAAAGGAAGTTGATCGAGTGACATAGCTTGTCGGAGAAACTCGAAAGCTCAAGTTCACAAAGTCGCACAGTGCCGAAATAAAAAACGTTGTCAAATATCAAAGTCGCCGTGAAAAGGCGAGTCGTAGCCCACCGTCCGAGTGTCATATGAAAGCTTATTAGGGTACAAAGAAAAAAAAAAGGCACACAGTGTGGAAAAAGCATGAAATGTCAACTTTAATCTCTAAATTTCCACTTAAATCACGTAGTTTATTTTTTCATTAAAATAGAACATCATAAACTTAATGTTAAAATCGTTTAATTTACTAGTTTCTCAATCCCATCCTAACTAAAGTAGCACGTTAAATGCTTTTTTTTGTATTTGATCTTCTATGTGATCTATGTGTGTGAATCACTACGTGCTTCCGGGCTTTCTCTTCTACCAACAGGACACAGAATCCATTACATTCGTGATATTACAGCTCTCTGAATAATTAAAATACTGAGATGTCTACGTGATATAATTTTCATGAAGATAGGAGTTAAAGCATGTTATTAAACATGGGAACATGGTGGTGAAGTGATTGTTCATGTCTCACGCAAGATGCTTGCTGCGCCATGCGTGACCTTCAATGAAATACTTTATTGTAGCAGTGCTGTTTCTTTCAAACGTACTAACCTCCAATACCTGTCCTTACTTTTCTTTCTCCAAATACCCAATCGCCACACAATCAACTCTGTAATAGACGTTAAGCCATCTATAAGCTTAGAACACCGATTCTTCAAAACTTTTAAGGAACATCGAAATATCTTCGTAGTACGTGTTTAATTATTCTATCCATCTATCCTTCCAATGTAACGTCAGCATCAGCAAGAATACAGCACGAGGCAGGAACAATCCGTAAACGGAGTGCCAGCAGCTCGCTAGCACTGCGGCACCGTGTCCTCACATGTTTAATTATTAACAATATAGATTATTTAAATGAAGTTAAAGTTTTATCTTTATAATATAATAAACATATTTTGCTGCATTTCATCTTAAAAATGATATCGTCATCGTATGTAAATACGCGCTTTATAAAGTGGCTCAGGTTGTGCAATATTATAAGTGTATCGCAAGTTAACAGTGAGGTAATTGTACTTATAAGTACAAACAGTTCTACAAGGAGCACTTGATGGACTGATTGAGTGCGTTTATAGTTCTTGGGATGAAACTGTTTCTGAACTGTGAGGTCAGTACAAGAAAGGCTCTGAAGCATTGTCATATGAGAGCAGTTCAATAGACAGCATGGCTGAGGCAGCATGTGCTTGATGCTGTATACCGATAATTCTCTTTCTGATCAGCTGCTGTACAGCTGTGATTCACACTCAGACACAGTGATATAAATACTCCAAGTGGTGCAGTGAGAGTAATATGGAAAAAGATGATCCGATGTGGGATCCGAGGTGCAGTGAGAGTAACAGCGCTAAAGCAGTTATGGTATTTAGAATAGTTTGACCATTTTGTGGACCCTTATATTGTTACAAGTTAATTACAATCAGATGCATTAAACTAATAAACAATATGCAGTTAATTTCAGTGTATTTATAAAGACGCGTCAAAGATGTGGATCTAAAAAAGAAATGATAACCACATAGGAACAGTAGCACTGCTACTGCAGAGATTTTGTGTACGACAGGGTATGAGCTACCATGGAAAGGTGCGTGGCTTTACGCCAAGTTTAGGTTTTATACATCGCAATTTGAACGTGGAAACATTCTTATACAACATTTTTGTGCGTACGCACCGTTTATATATGAGGCCCCTTGAGAGCCAAAAACTCCATTGTCATTCCCTTATAATCCCTGGGCCTAAAGCCTCATACTGAAAAACTAACAAGATTGTTGTGTAAAGTAACAAGCAAGGATCATCTTCTTTGCCCCATCATCTTTAAAATGCTGCCTTGCTCCAAAAAGCAAACAAATAGCTCCAACAGGAAAATAAAGACAAAAGTGGAAGAGTATGGGTAAAACAAAAAACAGAGATAAACCACTTGGAGGCAAAAGCAATAGCAAAAATGATCTTCAGAAAACTCACTGCAAAGAATATTTCAAAGATAGCGTGAAACAGTTGCAGGATATGAAAGAGAAGGTGACAACACACATACTGCAAATTAGTTCTTTCAAAATAACAGCTGCTGCAGACACTAGCATTAATATGGAGCACCAGAGAGCACAAGTGCAGGCAAGTTCACAAAGCACAAATAAAAGATTCATAGCTGCCACACACCAACAGCCACTCTCGTTGCACAAACAAACTGCGACAACAGGCAAATGCCAGTACTGCACAAGGATTAAAAATAAAAAAAACGAATAATTAGTTTTTAGAACTAACAATTAATAAGAATTAAATCAAAGGTAAATAAAGGATTTGGCTAATGCCACCAACTGTGAAACTTCACAACTAAAGCATTTTTTCACCCCCGATATATCCCCACAGAATAACCAGGTAAAAATCATTCTATAAAATGTACACATTTTGTCTTAGATGTTTATTTTGTGCCTTCTGCATTACTGTGCCAGTTGAAAATAGCAGGTTTTAAATTTACAAACATTTATTTTCCAAAAAAATTTAAGTCAAATTATTATATTTATTTAATGAAAGCAACATATTAAACAATAAAACACTTTTCAGAAATACTTCATTACTTTGTATATCTATAGTGCAGTGAATTATCAAATAAAGATAACAAAACAGGTTCAAATGATCAATGACATAAAGGGTTGATTGAAGTAGAAAGAAGAATCAAACAGGGCAAAGGACAAGCAAACCAAAAGGTGACTATGTGACAGATGAGGTAGTTTAACCTTCAAATCATCAATTACTACACTATGGCAAGAGTAAGCATAACAACAGGACACAAGGTGATAATTCTATACAAGCATTTTCCTAAACAGAAATTTCTGGGCAGAGGGAAATTTCACAGTGTATTGTCAAAGCTTTTCTAAAGAAGCACAAGGCACCAGGCAAGACTAAGCACCATACTGATGACACTTTTGATATTCTGGAGAAATCCAGCACTGCTATCAGTTTTGAACTCGCATAAACCACTGGGGACAAGTAAACCACTCTACAATTCAAAGAAGTCTTGTCAGAGGTGGCCTTTAAGGAAAAGCTGCTAGCAAAAAGCCAAATTCTCCCAACTGAAAACTAAGCCAAGAGATGCACAAAAACACAAAGAAAGGTGTGCTGAACAACAAGCGCCCAAGACTGACAATTTCTTTTTTTTTTTTTTTTTTAATATGTATCAAGCAGGAAGCAGCTTGTCTGTAGAAGAGCTGGATAAAACTACACGGATGAGTGTCTGCAGTGAACACTGAGACACATCACAGCTTCCCTTCAGGTCTGGGGCTGGGCCTCTGCCAATGGAGTTGGTGCTCTGGTCAGAATTACTGGAAGTCTTAAGGCTGAGAAGTACAAGAAGATTCTCACCCATCACACATTACCATTAAGAAGGCATCTGATCAGTTTCAACCACACACTGCGGTATAATGACCTCAAACACATAGCCAAGTTCATAAAGAAGAGTCTCCAGCAAAAATAAGAACAATGAGTTCTGCAGTAGACAGTAGTCTTCACTGCACCCTGATCTCAGTATCACTGAGGTGGTCTGTGATTGTTGAGAGAGAGAGAGAGAGAGAGACAGCAGCATATCAGTAGTTTTACCATTTACTACTCTTTCTAGCACATTTTTTTGATAAATAGAAACTTTTCATTATTTTTGAAAGCATGTTCGATTGACAATTTTTTTTTTTTTTAAACACATGCTTAAAATGCTCAGAATACTGTATGTATTAGCAACTGAGGGGGATCTTCTAAGCTTAGTGGGGATTTCTGCAAGGGTTTTGTAAAGAATGATATAATAATCACAGACTGATCTATCCCATCATGTGCAGATGCCATATTTATTCGGTGAGATTTTATTTTTTATAACTGAAAAATTAATACTTCTTGAAATCAGTGCTAAAAAATATCAGCACCATATCAATTAGCATGCATTAATTTACAAAATGTCATTTACATACATATTTTAAAAGGTGCTTTCATAACAAAATAGGTTTGTTTGCAAGGTGCTTCATATTAAGTATGAAAGCATTTGCTATTGTGTATGCCTGTGGACTCACCCAGAATTAGCCACTGAACTTTAGCTTCAGCAAATGTAATGTTTTTTCGTTCATCATTTTGACAGCCCCATTGTGTGCAATTCTCTGTTAGTGCATCTGAAATAGGCACCAGTTCCCTATAATCGTGAACTTGATAAGCCAATTAGAAAACAGCTTGATAGAGAGAAAACTTATAGTAGCCATGTCCATTACATTTACAGGATGAATGGGAAAATGTGTTTACTTTATCTGGGCTATGGTTTCATTAAATAAAAGAAATTAATCTCTTAAATTATATAAGTTAAAATGTCTGCAAAACATATGATTAAGGATGTATTGATATTATTCATTATTACTCATATAGATATAGGTAAAATACAGCTCTCTAGATACAGTTGCCAAACTGTAAGTTGGCTGGAATTAATTTAGTAAGTGACTGGAACCTCCACTCATACATGACCAAAACCGTACATAGTTGGGAAAATTTAAGCAGACTGAGTTTTAGCAGTGCAAAACAGATTAAGCTCAAGAACAATCAGATTTAACCATTTTGTTTGTGCAGGGTTATACCAGATCCAAAATTTATTTAAATTAGAGTTGTCTCCTACAAATTTGAAGACAGAATCCAAATTTATTTTACACAAGTTTTAAATAAATTAAATAAAATTAAAATCTTTTCATATTACTGCAACTGACACTTACGTTTGCTGTGAGATGCATAGTCAGGTCCAGGCTGCAGCAAGAATTTATGTGGAGACACCACTAATGAGGAAGCAACCATTAGGCATGTATAATAATAATTTAAAAAATGTATTTAATAAAATAATAATAGGTTCATTTTCCTAACCACAATATGCCACTATGCCAATTCCTTGTGTGAAGAGATTGACTCGTTCAGTGTTCATTTTGCATATAACATATATACAGGGTATGCACTGATTTGCTGTAGTAGTGAATTTTGCACATCATCTCTCGACTCTTTAAACTCTCAAAAAAAAAAATTGCCAGCATCACCTTTAATTCTCTGCCAGCACTTCAGATATACCAATGATCGAAAATAAAGCTCAAATGCAAACAAAGTTGCCATTAGGAAATAAAAAACAAAGCAATCAATGCAACAAAATGTAATACATCATATGTGATAGAGAAAGGCGTCTTCTGTATAAATGTTAACAATGGTAATTTAAAAACTAATTTCTGTATTTTCGTATTTGTGAGTGGTTGGTGTGTATTGTCTTTAGTAATGGATAATAAGGAACACATGCTTAAAAACCATCACAATACAACCTTTAGGACATTCACAGGGTCTTAATTTATACACAAGAGACTAGCTGGCGAAACAATCTGCTCTCAATGTCTGTGCATGCCCGACACTACTGATGCCACATGCAGTTCTCACTACTCCACAATGAAAAAATCTTTTTTTGTCAGACTAAATCTAACAATTTGTAACAGTAGGATGAGCTATTTAAGTCAGATAAAATGTCCGAACTCTTACTCTTTGAATAAATTAGTATGTGCATGCAGAGATTCACTTGCATCTCTAATTAAGGAGCAGTGCATGAGTCAAAAGCACATCATTCTTTCTTCTTCTTTCGGCTGCTCCTGTTAGGGGTCGCCACAGCGGATCATCTTCTCCCATATCTTTCTGTCCTCTGCATCTTGTTCTGTTACACCCATCACCTGCATGTCCTCTCTCACCACATCCTTAAACTTTCGCTTAGGCCTTCCTCTTTTCCTCTTCCCTGGCAGCTCTATCCTTAGCATCCTTCTCCCAATATACCCAGCATCTCTCCTCTGCACATAACCAATGCAATCTCGCCTTTCTGACTTTGTCTAACAACCATCCAACTTGAGCTGACCTTCTAATGTACTCATTTCTAATCCTATCCATCCTCGTGCAAATCTTAGCATCTTTAACTCTACCACCTCCAGCTCTATCTCCTGCTTTCTGGTCAGTGCCACCGTCTCCAACCCATATAACATAGCTGGTCTCACTACCATCCTGTAGACCTTCCCTTTCACTTTTGCTGATACCCGTCTGTCACAAATTACTCCTGACACCCTTCTCCACCCATTCCACCCTGCCTGCACTCTTTTTCACCTCTCTTGTAGAATCCCCACACTGTACTGTTGATCCCAAGTATTTAAACTTGTCCACCTTCGCCAGCTCTACTTCCTGCATCCTCACCATTCAACTGACCTCCCTCTCATTTACACACATGTATTCTGTCTTGTTCCTACTGACCTTCATTCCTCTCCTATCTAGAGCATATTTCCACCTCTCCAGGGTCTCCTCAACCTGCTCCCTACTATCGCAACAGATCACAATGTCATCAGCAAACATCATAGTCCACGGGGACTCCTGTCTAATCTAGTCTCATCAGAGCTGATCCCTGATGTAATCCAACCTCCACGTTGAATGTGTCTGTTGTTCCTACTGCAGACCTCATCACTGTCACACTTCCCTCGTACATATCCTGTACAACTCTTACATACTTCTGTGCCACTCCCGACTTCCTCATACAATACCACAGCTCCTCTCGAGGCACTCTGTCATATGCTTTCTCCAGGTCCACAAAGACGCAATGCAACTCCTTCTGGCCTTCTCTAAACTTCTCCATCAACACCCTCAGAGCAAACATTGCATCTGTAGTGCTCTTTCTTGGCATGAAGCCATACTGCTGCTCACTAATCATCACCTCACTTCTTAACCTAGCTTCCACTAGCACAGTATCCTTTACAGACTGCAAAAACAAGGTTAAAAAAAAAAAAAAAATTCTAATAATGCAAGAAAATACACATACAGTACAAACATTTGTTTGTATTGTACTGCTGTCACTACTCCCAGGAGACATACAAGTGTGACTTTAATTCTATTAGGGAAGTCACAAGAACAGATATAATTGGTACTAATTCGGTCCTTAAGTTTTGAAAACATATCAGTATAAGCTTTTTTTATAGTATCAGTAGTACTGAGAAAATCGATTCTACACTCATGCATGACTGCAGTTAGACTAAATACTCTGGTAGGTACAATAATATGTGGAAAAAAAATGGGTAAAAGCTACATATGAAAATAGCTCACTGCTGAAGATACAGCACCACATCAACACATATCAAAAGCAGTGGTCATGTCTGGAAATACTTTTGTGTTTGGACAAGACAATTTCAGCACAGTGCTAGAATCATATTTGTTAAAATAATAATAATAATAATAATAATAATAATAATAATAATAATAATAATAATAATAATGGAAAACAAACATGCTCTCTTTACTGCCACTTTTATCCCATGATGGAATTAATTCAGAACAGATTTTGGGTGCTTTGAGAGTGAAATAACATTGCTGATCAAATGAGGTGCAATCATTTACATTGAATTGTCATGTATTTGTATGAAAAGATAATGAGATTAATTGCTTTCAAATAGTGTCTTACACAACCCCAAATGAATGATTTGCATTCATTCTCAGATTGTAGCAAGCACTTCTACAGATGTCCATAAATCAAAGTATACGTCAATTTTCTAACCGGTGAGATGAAGATGACGAAAAAAGCAAAGAAGATGAAGACGAAGAAGAAAAAGAAGAGTAAATCTTTACATTTATATGTCACTTTTCTCACTATTCAAAGCATTTTCAGTGAGTGGGGAGCCACTTCAACCATCACTTATGTATAGAATCTGCCTGGATGAGGCGATGGCAGCCATTTTCAAACAAGTATGCTCACCACACATTAGCTAATAGGTAGTGAAAGTGGCGAGAGAAACAGCCAATCGGAGACAGGGTTTGATTAGGAGGCCATGACCAGACCATGATGGCAATGTAGCCTAGACTTCGGGACTCACCCTACTCTTCACTAAGGATGCCCAGGGATCTTTTGTTTACATTTCAGAGTAATGCTGGGCTGTGACTCCCACACATTCAGAGTTACACATACTGTATAGAACAGTGGGATCACTGTCAGCACAAATGACAATTGTAGCAAGAAAATATTGACACAACATTCAAATAAAGTGGCTATTTACCTTGTCCACTCCAGCAACGAGTTTCTCCATTTTCCAATACCAAAATAAATGTTTTTCAGCGTTTCACTTCTATGAAGGACAAGGCAGAGCTCCCTGTCAAATCGAACACGTACTGTTGTAATTGAAATGTTTAATCACCAAAAGAAACAGCAGGAAAAGCAAAATAGCATACTTCATTGCTAAATACAAATCTGCAAAACTGAAGTGGTCTCATTTGTTTGGGTTTTAAAGTATAACCCATACAATAAAGAAGAATATAATGCTGCCTCACAGCTATTAATTTATTGATTACAACAGCCCTAATAATTTTCAAATTCTACATTTGTACAAAGGCATAAGAAAAAGTCTGATCACTAACACAACAAACATTGAAAACAGTAAAACAAGACTGTTTAACAGGAGTTCTGAAATAAAGCATGTCTGTAAAACTAACAAGTTTAATTTCATGCAGGAAGCTGTAATATTGGGACAAAGGTAAAATAATGGAGAGACAGATTTAGAAAATTAAAGCACCATGTGAGTTTCTAACATTTGAAATTTGAATCAATTTGGCTAATCCGTCAAATAGTACTACTTAGCAATATTTTTTAAACAGATAATGACACAAATATAAATCTTAAAATAGCAAATATTACAAACTTAACCAATTTATTCACTGACAGTTGACAGAGTTTAAAAGCAAGTTGTTACAAGCAGTTTTAAAGAGTTGGTTTAAATGGAAATATCTGGAATTATCTTGTAATTCATAAACTCAACTTTACATACTGTATATAAGGATGTTAGAATTTTTATATTTAGTATAAACGTTAAGCAGTAGTTTTCAGTTACTGGACAGAAAATGTCAGAATATGTTTAGAATGTGCATACATTAAGTAAACACTAGTAGTTCATGGTACTACATTCTTTATAAAGCTTAGGCTTAAGCTTATGGGGACCCCCAAAATTTAACCTCTGCCAAACATTAAAGTTTAAGCTCTGCATTGTATTTTGATATTTATGAATGCCAATACTTTATTACTTAAAATGATAGTTGTGTAACTGTTTGATGAATATACCAGTATTTTAAAGCTGCTGTTGCTGCAAGTATTAATATATCTTACATTGTATTACAGAAAGGGCAATCTATTGTGCACATCAAAAAATTGAGGGATTTTAATAAAAAGCCACTGAATGGGATTTCTGTTTTTGTTGTGGTATCAAATGGTATTAAAAAACTCACCAGTATTGGTATCAAATGCAAAAGTTCAGTTATTGTGACATCTCTACATTCTACTATGTTCAAATAAGAGTAAACCTGAACTTAAAGGACACAATACATATCTGATATTCCAAGATCAATGTTCTCCTCTAAACAGACGAGGAATTTAGTTTGTCCCTCTTCCTTGTCTACTTTAGCAAGAAAGCTTATGTCAGCACTATGTACTGTAGTACTGTGGTCATTGAATGTTGCAGATATAAAAAGAATATAAAAATTTATGAAATATTACTGGTTTTTAAAAAGAAACTGCCTTTAACATTTAGAAGATTAGTTAAGCTAGATGATTGTTTCAGTTTCCAAGAAGTACAAATAGGCTATATTTTGTTTTTATTAAAATTAAACATTTTTAAAAGAGATTGTATCTATTGTTTGCTAAATCTAAAAAAAACTTAATTATTACTTGTAATAAATATAATTATAATAATACAACTTTATTTAATAAGCCATAGTGAATACAGTAAATGTGTATTGTTCTTACAGGTTTGTCATTGAAAATGTGGAACCATGTTTTCCTTTCTAAACAGAAGTACTCCTATCAGCACTCCGTGTCGTCCAAAAGTACTCATTAAGTACTTAGTATCAGTGTCAAAAATGGTATTGGTGTATCTCATCATATGATGTGGGCATGTTTTCAGAGTCATGTATTTTTATTCATAATGTCACACTACAATGGAATAAAACTCTCTCTCTCACTAACACCCCCAGTGTCTTGAAACAGGAGTGCCATTTTCCCATCGTATTAAGTTAAAGAGTGTAGGTTTTTCATATAATAGATGTGTTACCTATACTTCTTTCAAATTCCAGCCCTTAATCAATTTATCCTTTTGCCAGGTATACATATTTTCACATTCAAATGAAATTCACAGAGGCTTAACACTCCATTTTTTTTCTCAGTGGGGCATTTTCATACATTTCTCTTAAGTTTTGGATTTTTTTTTTTATATATGTAATAAGATGTCAGATACTTAGTTGTGGCATCTGGTGCATCTGTTAATATCTTGACTATAAGAAAATAATTACTGATCTTAGAAATATATAAAGCAATTAGTGCTAGTGTTATATCATAACCAATTCCACAATATTGTGTCTGGTTGAATATGCATGAAATAAAAAGTGTGACATGAAAATTATTATGCAATAGCTAACTGCCTTTACAGTTTTACTTGATTGCATCAGTGGCTTTGAGATTGGTGTAAGTGACTTATCAATTCAAAACTATTCTTATTTTAATGATTTGGGCCAGTATAGTGGAGTCCAGTGGTTACTGCTGTTGCTTCACAGATTTAGCCTCCTAGGTCCAAATTCCACACTTGGCTGTTGTTTATCTGGCCTCTGCATGTTCTCATGAGGTTTGCACTGTTTTTATCTAGGTACTAAATGTTTTCCTCCATGTTCCTAAACAGATGCTTGTCCAAGGACTGGACGCTGACCCAGCATGAATGTGAGAGTGTGTGTGTGTGTGTGTGTGTGTGTGCACATGTGTGGGCTTTATAACGCACAGATAACCCATTCATTGCAGATTTCTGCCTTGAGCCCAGTAATGGTTGGAGTTCTGGCTCTATCTCTGGTTCCCATTATCTTGAACTGGACTAAGTAGATATGAAGAAGTCATATTATTTTAGTCCTGCCAAGTCAAGTGAAAATTTACAAGATGGGTAAAACAAAAGTGTGCATTTAAACTCACACTAACAAGAAAGTCTAAGAAAATTCAATCTACTTTCAAGCTAACCAAAATAATATGTGCATAGGAAGCCAAAAAGAAAAGCATGAAGGTAAGTGTTGCTTACCCTTCCATCAGCAAGATAAGTGATATTACACATACTTATATGTTTTTGCCTGAGATGGCAGATTCTACAAATGCAAAAATTCAAAACTGAATCAGTCAGGATAGCACTATAAATACAATAAACATTAGATTGTTCATTTAGTAATATTCAATTAAAAAAAAGACTTGCCATTTATTGGGCTAATTTTGAAGTTGGAACAACTATTTAGACTAATGTTTAAAACATGGTATTGCACAGCACAGCTGAAGCTTTTTCTTTTCACAAAAAGACATGAAAACCATAAATAAAAAAAACACTAATATTATTAAGCAAATAACCTACAATGAATTCACATGACTGGATAAAGCAATAATAAAAGAAGCAAGGTCATCTTCTTGGCTTAATTCAGACTGTGTGATATGAATTCCAGAAAAAGACTCACCAAGTCTTATGCAGACTACAATTTTAGAATATTGTACATGGCCAGCTGCTCAGTAGTTTTTTTTGTTGACAGGTTTACATATGTTTAATCGCTTTTTTGCTTTTACAAATATCACAGTTTTGAATTCATATGTTCATACATTTCCTGAGCCTGATAAACCCAGTTCAAATGTTCTTTGTTGAAGTGCAGTAATTTACTTCTAACATTTTCATTACAAAGTACTAATTACAGAACTTTTAGCATAGTTTGGACAGAACATTATACTGTATAATGCATGTACAACTGACCAGAAGAAAATGGCATAAGAAGCACTACTGCAAAGAATATATTTAAAATGTCAGAGAAATGTTTAAAGAGGATGAGCGAAATCTACCAACTGTAAGGATTATAAAAGAAAAATCTGAAAATTACTGAAGCAGTTGCTTAAGCTAAATGTACTTATGATGCTTAGTAAATTCCATACAGACACCTTCAAAGTTAAACTATTTTTAACAAAAACTGATACCAAAATATTGTCATTTATTACATCCCTTATAGATAAATTCATACTTCACTTATTTATAGGTTTTCAAATTATGTGTATAGTCCAGGACTGAATTAATGAATGTTTTAAGAATGTTATCAGTTAACCAATGTTCAATTACCTTAAATTAAGAGATACGAGTTTACACTGAATAATCATATTAATTATAATGTTGTTTAAGTTTGCAATGAGAAATTTAAATTTGCCTTGCTGTCACACAATATATGACATAAAGTTCTCATTTTGTTCATTTCAGATACCTGAAAGTTTTAATAAGAGAGCTATAAATTGATCCAGTATAACTGATAAACTTCTTCTTTTTCTCTTTTCAGTGTGAATTTTGAAAAAGAAAAAAGGCTTCACCAGTACATTAAAAGTAACTGAAAAACCTGCAAACAACATGAAAAAGTGATTGTATCAGTGCATTCTTATCATAAAGGAAAGGTCTTTGTATATGGACTGTGTGATATAAATTAGCCTACCCCTTCAAGAGAACAACGGGGAGTACTATGTGGTTCAATCTGATTGGTAAGCCATTTTAAACAGGACAGGTTTCAACACACAGAGAGAGAGAGAGAGAGAGAGAGAGAGAGAGAGAGAGAGAGAGAGAGAGAGAGAGAGAGAGAGAGAGAGAGAGAGAGAGAGAGAGAGAGAGAGAGAGAGAGAGAGAGAGAGAGAGAGAGAGAGAGAGAGAGAGAGAGAATCTTTCATTCTTTCAGCAGTTCAGGAGAGGTGAATACCTGCAACTGAATCAATTTGAGTAAAAGCATGTTAAGCGCTAATTACTAAACAAGTCAGTAATACATTTGTTATGTGTTAAACAAATACTGTAAAAGCTTCAGTCTGAAATATATATACAAATACATTCTCCAGCAAAACCATTACAATTTTTAGTTTTCCCATGACAATGATTTTAGGCCATGCCACCCACTGCTAGTTGAGGATACTTTTTAACCTATAATTGGGTAATTTTCTGCCATAAAGCAGAATAGATGTCTTCAGTGAAAATGAAGACAGCTAAGTATAACTGGATTTCGAAGGGTGATGAAGTTTACTGCCAACAGAATAATAATGTACCGAAATACCAAAGCAGCAAATACATTACTAAATACAAAATAACCATGTTGCATGCAAAGTAGGACAATAGCAATTTGCCAAATGGGGAGCACTACCACAGACAATTCTAAATTGACTGGGTGCCCGACAGAATCACACACAGGTTGTATACAAAGACAGAACAAGACATGTTACTAATGAACATGGTTAATGACAATCTCAAAACCAGTGAGAAGCTACTGAACTTATGTACTATTAGAGTAGTTGTTGGCTAGTCAATTAACAAGCCGAGCACAAAGGGGTCTCTAAAACACATTAATATGCCCTTATTCTCCAATAAAAATGCATTTAGAAAATTCTAAACATATTTTAATAGATAAGTAAAATTTGTCTTATTAAGTAGGGTGTTTATTTTTTTAAACAATTACCAGTTATTTAGTTATATACATTTGATTAACTTTGATTATTAAATGTAGTCCAAATTTGCACTCCTGAGTGTAGATGCAATGTGTTATAATAAAACTGTAGCATTTTCTTTTACATGTTGTTTGTTTTTATGAAAAATGAAACTCATTTAAAAAACTTTACATTATAATAAAACAAACTGTATATAAATAGTGAGCTATTTGGTGGAAGACATGCGCCAATATACCTCAAGTTCTACTGTGGCAATATGCTGAAATTTTCACACATGCAAAATGCTTTATTTCAAAACCACTTGTGTCACTGAAATCAGATTTTCAAAAAACAAAGGTTTCAAAATGTGTGCTCCTCTTAAAAGACTAATACCGTGTAAGTCCACGAAAGAACTAGAGTGCTCTCTTATCCTTGTCAGCTTGAATTCACAATGAACAATCAACACCAATTTTTCTAAACAACTCCTTAAAACACACCACACATGGTCACAAAAAGAATTATGTTTATTCATCTCTAACAACAGGTACTTCTAGTCAAACAAATGGTATCCTGCTCTTTATTACATGGGACATTTTTCCTCTCCATATTCATATTGACATATCCTTGTTTGGTCATTATATTTATACTTCAAGGATTTTTTTTTTTAACTTGGTGGCACCAAGCCTAGAATGATTATAAGATTAAAGAATGAAGACAAATCCAAGAAATAAAATACCAGTATTCAGTTTAATAACTTATTCACAATGTCTGTGAAAGCAAGTACATTTCCGACTTTATGTATAGAGTACTAATAGGAGAACGTTTTATTGAAATGTCAATTAGCATCAGAATTCAAAACCAATCTAAACTAAAGGTCATCTTTGTTTAAATGAGGCAAGAACAATTTTCCATCCTTAAAATAACTTGGCTCAATACACAGAAAATGCCACATACTACATTTATATGGAAACATCTGCAACCTAAAAGTATAATTAAAGACAACTTAAACCCCATCTTTCTTCAATGTTTATTCATTAAAAATGAAATTTTTAAGAACAAGTACAAAGCAGCAAAGAAGTACTTTCTTAGAGATAATAACATTATACAACATTCTCTTACCATCATTACCCAGTACAGGTTTGAGGAGGGTCACTGCCTGTCATGGCAGCATAGGCCCCCCATGCAGGACGAAGAAACACACATAGGGTCTATTAAAATTTTCCAGTTAACTTCATTCACATGTCTTTGGGATATGGGAAGAAGACCCGACTATGCACAGGAGAATCCACACAAACACAGGGAGAATGTACAATTTGACAGAAAGAGTGGCCAAACACAGGGTATAAACCCAAGATCTTAGGTTTGTTTGACAGCACTGCTAATCATTGTGCTGTATGTTTAAACAATGGCAGAAAAAAATATTCAGATGCAAAACAATCATAACCACATTAATCCCCCAAGCTAAATGAATTACAAAAAAATATTACATATACATATAACATACACAAACACCTACTCATTTGTGGCTAATGTTCCTGAAACAGGCTCCTATTTTACATACTCTTTAAGGTAAAAACCAGGCAAAATAAATGTAATGAACAATTTTTAAAGAAAGGAGTCTCAAGAAAAATGTGAATAATAAATGGGATTATCCGTCGCATTGTTTTAAAATATCAACAAGATAAGGTCTAATGGATTTATCAAGAGCTAAACATCAACAAATCAGCATGCTCAAATTATAGTTTATTTGATTTTTACATTTTTGATCAGAAAGATCCAGTTTCAGTCTGGAGATTGTGTCTGCAGGCCAAAAAATACAACACACAACATCAAAAAACAGCTTTTGAAAGCAGGTCATGGAGATGTTCACAACTATAAATGAAGATTTAGTAACCCTCAACAGGAAGTTTCTCTGTCAAAATAAGAAAAATAAGGAGCTTCATACTTGAGCAATAGCTAATTCTGAAGCAATAACAGCTCATATAAGAAAATATAAACTGAGATTAAAGTTGAGATAAATTCATTGAGGTATACAGTGCTAAATCGTACTACAGCAATAAGTTTGTTTCACTGTAACGAATACACAAACCAAACTGATCAAAATAAAAATACACTTGGTGAAAAGCTGATTACTTAAAAAAAATATTTTGAGGGCAGAAAGTATACAACATAGCATTCTTCTTGAAGATGTTTGGAGAGAGCTTTACTGAGAACCCCAAAGTAAACTGTGCTCAAAGATTACTGGCTTTAAAGTCAAACCGGTGCAAGGCACATTTTTGGTGATACTATAATTTCTTCACTCATGGGGTAAAGGTAAGATTTAGCTACATGAAAAAAAAATGTGGAGAGTAGACATCTGGCGCATATGCATTACTGGATGCTACTCAACAAAACATTATACTCATGTATGAAAAACATTTCTTCACATCCCCTGAAAAGGTTGAGAACTGCCTGAAAAGACACATCTGTGCATCTCATCCTGCTTCCAAAGATGCAGCACTATATTTTAGAAGTTATCAAATAGCCAAATTTTCAATTTGTGTGTTGAGGCTTAGTTCTACTCTCTTTTACTTGTATATATTGAAACTAGCTGAGCTACCTGTCTGAGACAGGCTGAAACCTAAATTAACAACATAGACCTCAGCATTAATGTTTGCAGTGCACTATCTTTTTGAATATATTTTGTAATATACTGTATAAAGCAATAACATGCACTGTGTCATTCCAACAGATGGTGCATTGAGTATTTGTAGTAATAAAATGCATTACTATAAACTTATGTGATGTTTCATCTGTTCGAATGACAACTGCAATGTATATGTCTCTGTTATATGCTAATTTTATGGGATTTGTAAATGTGGTGTTAAAGGTTTGTGATGCGCCACCTGCTGGAATGACAACTGCAATGCCAGTCAGCTGTCCAGTATCAGCTAGAGTGTTACATTAGCAAACCACACTGAAGACTTATATATCAGTGGTTCTCAAAGTGTTGTCCGTGAACCAACTATAATCGAAAGCATGAGTAAAGGAATCTGAAAGGTGACTGTCACTGAATCTGAGCAAAATTAATATTAAATTGTTCAGATACATCAGCCCATCTTACAAGTATTTATTTATAACTTTCAGGGCTGACACCAGTGCCACAAAAAGAATGTAGGTCATGAGAAACTGGTCTAAGGCAACCATAATGTAGTACACCTTCCAACTTTCTTGTTAACAACAGCTGCACTGTTTCACTCTGTGAATCTTCTCCACATGGCCATGATACGGCAGTAAGACATCAGAATCAATTAGCAAGAACAAGTGAGACCTCTGATAATTAACAGCAGCAAAACATCATGCATGTCTTTCTTACTGTTTGTGTATCTTTTAAAAAAAACCACCAACACCATTCCCCTTCCTTTATTATAATTATTTTATTGAGCTGCAAACTGATAGAATACTGGTATTTCACTTACAGGACTGCAGTTTTTTTTGGTTCCAAATCAACTGATTAATTCAGAGCCAATTAGATAGATAGATACTTTATTAATCCCAAGGGGAAATTCACATAATCCAGCAGCAGTATACTGATACAAAGAAACAATATTAAATTAAATAGTAATAAAAATGAAAAGAATTAAAATAAAATTAATGTTAGCATTTACTCCCCCGGGTGGAATTGAAGAGTCGCATAGTGTGGGGGAGGAACGATCTCCTCAGTCTGTCAGTGGAGCAGGACAGTGACAAAAGTCTGTCACTGAAGCTACTCCTCTGTCTGGAGATGACACTGTTAAGTGGATGCAGTGGATTCTTCATGATTGACAGGAGTTTGCTTAGTGCCCGTCGCTCTGCCACAGATGTTAAACTGTCCAACTTTAATCCTACAATGGAGCCTGCCTTCTTAACAAGTTTGTCCAGGCGTGAGGCGTCTTTCATCTTTATGCTGCCACCCCAGCACACCACCGCGTAGAAGAGGGCACTCGCCACAACCGTCTGGTAGAACATCTGCAGCATCTTACTGCAGATGTTGAAGGATGCCAACCTTCTCAGAAAGTATAGTCTGCTCTGACCTTTCTTACATAGAGCATCAGTATTGGCAGTCCAGTCCAATTTGTCATCCAGCTGCACTCCCAGATATTTATAGGTCTGCACCCTCTGCACACAGTCACCTCTGATGATCACAGGGTCCATGAGGGGCCTGGGCCTCCTAAAATCCACCACCAGCTCCTTGGTCTTGCTGGTGTTAAGGTGTAAGTGGTTTGAGTCGCACCATTTAACAAAGTCTTTGATTAACTTTCTGTACTCCTCCTCCTGCCCACTCCTGATGCAGCCCACAATAGCAGTGTCATCAGCGAACTTTTGCACGTGGCAGGACTCGAGTCATATTGGAAGTCTGATGTATATAGATTGAACAGGACCGGAGAAAGTACAGTCCCCTCGGCGCCCTGTATTGCTGCACACAATGTCAGACCTGCAGTTCCCAAGGCGCACATATTGAGGTCTGTCTGTAAGATAGTCCACAATCCATGCCACAGGTGTGAATCTACTCCCATCTCAGTCAGCTTATCCCTAAGGAGCAGAGGTTGGATGGTGTTGAAGGCGCTAGAGAAGTCCAAAACATAATTCTTACAGCACCACTGCCTCTGTCCAGGTGGGAGAGGGATCGATGAAGCATATAGATGATGGCATCCTCCGCTCCCACCTTCTCCTGGTATGCGAACTGCAGAGGGTCGAGGCGTGGCGGACCTGTGGCCTCAGGTGGTGAAGCAGCAGCCGCTCCATGGTCTTCATCAGATGTGACGTCAGAGCAACAGGCGGAAGTCATTCAGCTCACTAGGACGTGATACCTTTGGGACAGGAGTGATACAAGATGTTTTCCAAAGCCTTGGGACTCTCCCTGTTCCAGGCTCAGGTTGAAGATGCGCTGTAGAGGACTCCCCAGTTCCAACGCACAGGCCTTCAGCAATCGTGGCGATACACCATCTGGACCCGCTGCTTTGCTGGCACAAAGTCTTTTCAGCTCTCTGCTCACCTGGGCTGCTGTAATTGTGGGTGGGGATGTCTCACCTATGCTGGTATCAGCAGAAGGATGGTTGGAGGATGCAGTACTCGAGGTGAGAGTGGGTTACTGTGATCAAACCTATTAAAGAAGTTGTTCATTTGGTTTGCTCTCTCCACGTCTGTCTCGATGCGGCACCCCTTGAGCTGCAGCCAGTGATAATCTTCATCCCATCCCACACTTCCTTCATACTGTTGTTCTGCAACTTCTGCTCCAGCTTTCTCCTGTACTGCTCTTTGCCCCCTGAGCTGGACTCGGAGTTCCTTCTGCACGCACTTCAGCTCATGCTTATCACCACCTTTAAAAGCCCTTTTCTTCTGGTTCAAAAGGCCCTTGATGTCACTTGTAATCCATGGCTTGTTGTTAGCATAGCAGCATACTGTTCTTACTGGAACTACAATGTCCATACAGAAGTTGATGTAATCAGTTGTGCATTCAACAGCCTCTTCAATGTTCTCACTATGTGATCCAGCAATATATCCCAGTCTGTAGTTCCAAAGCAGTCTCTCAGAGCCTGCTCTGCCTCAGGGACCACTTCCTGAATGAGCGTGTGGTTGTAGGTAGCGCCTCACTCTTGGTTTGTATTGAGGCTGAAGCAGAACCAGGTTATGATCTGCTTTCCCAAGCGCAGGCAGTGGGGTGGCGCTGTATGCGTCTTTAACGTTTGCATATAGTAGGTCAATAGTCCTGTTTCCCCGAGTGTTACAATCCACATACTGGGAGAAGGCAGGTAATGTTTTATCCAGCGTTACATGGTTAAAGTCTCCAGCGATTAGCACAAGTGCCTCAGGGTGCTGCGTTTGTAACTTAGCAACTGCGGAATGGATGATGTCACTCGCCATCTCGCGTTCGCTTGAGGGGATGTAAACAATAACAGCAATCACGTGTCCAAACTCTCTGGGCAAGTAATAGGGGCGCAGACTTACGGCCAACAGTTCAATGTCCCTGCAGCAAGTGGAGATTTTAACGTTTACATGTCCTGAGTTGCACCACTTTGTATTGACATAGAGAGCGAGTCCTCCTCCTTTTTCTTTCCACAGGTACTTGCGTCTCTGTCCGCTCTAACTGTGCTAAACCCGGGTAGCTCCACGTTAGCATCTGGGATGATAGACGTTAGCCATGTTTCACTATGCAAGCTGCATTCTCTGTAGGTTCTGACATTTTTCATCAGCACAGCCAGTTCGTCGATCTTATTTTGTAGTGAGTTTACATTTCCCAGGATCACAGAAGGCACCGACGGTTTATAACGCCATTTTCTCGATTTAATCTTATTTTTATCTTTGCCGCTCGGCTGCCCCGATATCGTCTTCTTACCTCGTTAGGTAAATAAGGAACCACACCGGCATAAGCATTTCTTCTCAGTGCTTTAAGCTGACTTCTTGAATAGGCGATTCTCGGAGTGTAACAATCCATGTCAAATAGTAAAATAGTAAAAATGTGTAAAAGTGTCCAGGGAGCAATTCCACATAAAAGAAAGTGGTAGAAATGATCAGTGAAATAGAGAAAAATAGAGATAAAAAGGTAAAAGATAAAGTCATATACGGAGCTGCTGGAAAGGCTGCCACTCGGATGCGGCGCCGGAAAATAATTATTGCTGCTACTAATTACTACTTAAAGGAATACTCCACCTAAAAATTATAAAGCATAAAATATCACAAAGATTTATTCATTTTTCTGGAAAAATCAGTGTAGAATAGCATATTCCCATAATTCTGTGCTTCAAAATTAAAGAGAGGATTCTTGACCAACAAAGGAGTGTGAAAGGTAGGTCTTCAATTCAAATACAGTATGATATCAATATTTTAGCAAACAAATGCATGCGTTTTGCACATTTTGAGCATTCAGCTGGATAACAGACATGTGAATTATGTGCATGAGTAACATGAGAATTTTTTTTCCTTTTTCATATATGTTTTGCACCTTGTGTGTTGTTGGATGGAACAGGTCTCCTTTACATTCCATTATATTATAAAATGTTTTCTCTTATTGTGCATGAAAAGATTAATATTTTTTCTCAGCCATCAATACAAACTACATTGGGTAAGCAATATATAAATAAATATAACTTCTGGGTGCAGTAAGTCTTTAGAAAAATGTTTATGCTTCATTTTAACTATCTTCCTAGGCTACATTCCCAACACTTATTCTTTTCTTTTAGTATTAAACAGAGGCACTGTTTTAAAATTATTTTTGTTTTATTAACCAGTATTGCTGCAAGTTTTCTCCTCCACAAACACACCTGCTTTCAATTGGACTCCTACTTTAATTACGCAAGCTGTTAGATAGATAGATAGATAGATATGTTCCACATTCCATGTTTTACTGTAAACTCATAATTTACACAAATGAAGGTTGCAAAATCTTTATTGGAACATAGCAAGTATTTATACATGCTACTTGACAATAATTTTGTGGGGTTTGTTATCCTGTTTTTAAGGTTTTCCTTATTATCACAACGATTTTCGTTGCACTTTTCCTGGTGTTCTAGTCATTTAGGCCATTATCTACTAATAAGCACACTAGCTATAAGTAGCTGCTGCCATTTAGTACCGTTTACCCCAGATTCTCCTCTACTTGTCGTTAACTCTTATTGTTGGAGTTAAATTAAGGGAACAAACTCCTAGAAAAAAAGAAAGTAATAGGAAACTGCAAAAAAGTGTTAAGCATATAAAACTATGTCAAACATGCAGAAATGTTTAAATTTACTGTTAATGTAAATAGTCATGCTAATGTGTTTTTCTGAATGTAGAATAAGAGAACAGAAAATAGACCAGCTAATTAAACAAGGAGGTCAATTTGAGATAAAATGAGTCACTGATTGTGGAACTGGTATAGAACAAAAATCTGCAGCCACAATTGCCCCTAGGACTTTTCTTCTGTAATTTTTTAATTCTCAATTTCCAAATGCACTTAGGGAGGAATGTGTCCAAAACTTTTTCAATTCACCTGGCTACATCTCAAACATCTCCATACCTTTTAGTTCATGCAAATGTACTGTTTTATATCTCAAACCAAAAATGTGGACCCTATAGCAGCAGCACTTTCACAGCCAAAGTCAATAATTCACCTAACACATATGTACTTGTAACGTGGAAAGAAAAACAGAATAATGGGACAAAAACCCACTCTCACACAAGGAGAGTATGTAAACTTCATACAGACAGTGCTAGGCCAGGATTCAAAAACAACCATTATGCTACACTGTCATCCCAAATACACTATTTCCCTAGTAAAGAAAGTGTTGGTATTTTACGGACAACAGTAAAAGACATGGCACTGCCCAATCTTTTGTGCACGTAAAAGAAACAGAACATTTTTCAACAACAGTCTACTGTCATTTATCATTAAAAACAAATGTTAAAATCTAAATAAAAGATATTTCTAGGGAATTTTAGGGAGATGGGATGGTAGATAGTTTTATGACTCATGAAAACCCAAATAAGCCAGGATGAACCAAAGCACAAAACCCAAACTAGCCCATTAATCTCCAGTCAAATCCTTCAGATTGTCTGTTGGCAAAAAGAAACAGAGAGCAACTGTTAAGATACAATTAAAAACAGACTCTGAGATGCATAAATCTTTGAACAGGGTCCTTAAGATACTGCGATTTGCTATGAAAACTAGAAGTCTAAATCTTCACTGCTAAAAATCTAAGGGCAATGAGTCGAGACAAGAAAGTTATGAATCGCAAACCAGAAGGCCAGAACCTATATAACAAAACAGCATTTGTTCTCAGTTCAAAACCGTAATCTCAGACAAACAGCTACTGGTGCCCTACTGGAAATCATATGCGAGTCTTTATAGCACAAACGTTAGTGCCTCTTGGGAAGCAGTACTTAGCAACCGGGCAAGGTCTTTTAGAAAACCATTATCACCTCAAAGTGCATTCTAAAATGGCGATGTAACACACTTAAAATTAAATGGAAAAATCTGACACCCTTCTCAGGCAAGGTAATAAAATTGAGACACACATGAAAATAAAGCTTCAAAACTCAGGTTTCAATGTATTAAAGTCTCATTAATTGGGAAAAGAAATGATCTAAATCAAAACAAAAAACATTTCTATCATGCCAAAATGGACTTTCCATTCTTAACACCACCACTAGGATCCAGCATCCTTAATATAAATCTCACCATCTTAACTCCTTGCCAAAGTGGAGTTCACACATTCTTCCAAGTGTGTAGGTTTTCCTTTGGGTCCTCCGATTTTTCCCCCTACATCCTATACTATATCCAGGTAATGTGTGAGTGGGCCCTTTAATGGTCTGTACCCTCTACCCAGAACTGTTTTACTACTCCCAAATGCAATACAGCTGGTTGAATTTTTAAGGTTTTGTTAAAATTATTCAAAGATGAACTTAATATTCTTTATTATGTCCTTTTTTTCCTTTTGCTTTCAGTCCTCCCTCACCATAACCTATCGTCTTTTAGGGAGGAGTGAAAGCTTTAGATTCTTCAAAACTTTCTGTACCTGGTTTTTGACGGATCTCAGTGTTTTAGGGTCCCCTGATAACGAAAACATCAGTATGTCAATAATGGGTGGGTGTCTGTGTTATTGAGGACAATCTAGAACTAAAACGGCTGGATGGACAAATACCAAACTCGAAACTTAAGGCTGTTATGAAATGACAATATACTGATTAGTTTTTGAGCCAAATCGTGCAAGAGAAAGAGGAACTCTAGAGGAACCCTCAAATACTGTAATTCTGCCATTAATTATAAATTCTTCTCATCAGTTGCTATTGTAAGGACCTATTTTATGATCAGAAAGATCAGGATCAGAGTGGTAAATAATTACTGAAGTTATAGAATTGTTTGGGTAAATTGATTGCTATGTGCAAAGCCTACTGACGCTCACATACAAATTTTTTAATTTTCATAACAACCTTGCCATACCACCAGGCCATGGGTTCAGAGATTTTCTATCTTATGGCTTGCTTTTTCCTTCCATCCATTTTAATTGCTGCCTCCATTTAAATTTCTAAGGATATAGCATTCATTTTTCACATTAATTCTAACCGATAGTAGGCTAAGTAAAGTACTGGCATGCAAATTAATAAGGTACTGAAGTAGCTAACTGTGTCTGTTGATCTTTCTCATTCAAATTAATAGTGAATTTATCAGATGTACTTTTGTGAATCAACTTCAAGGTAGGCACACTATATTTAGTTTGTCTTTATATTATTTGTTCTAATCCACTGTGGCTTTTTAAGTGTGTTTTGCTTTTATTTAGTATGAAATACATACATTTCTGAATAATACCATACTGCACATTTTATTAAGACAAGGAAATTTAAATGCAGCAGGGAGGTCAAGCAGCCTACTCAGCTTACATAAGTAGCTATACTTCTTAGAAGTGTTGGTACAAAAAGACCCAAGAAAGCTGTATTTTTATGACATTAACATTACAAGACTTTCATGTACCAGTTACCAAGGGTCTGCTTAAATTCTTTTATGGTAAAATGTAACAGAACCTCTGTTATAATACATCCAAAATACTTCCCTTCTAATGCTGCTGTTGGATGAATGAGGCCCAGTTATTACTGAAACCAAACAAAAATAAGGTAAAATCTGTCCCTCCAAGCCTTCCTTTATTACAGCGTGACATTGCAGTTTATTTATTTGCTCAATTTATTTTGCTCAACCATGTGCAGGGTTAAAAAAAAAACCTCAATACGCTATTGTCATGTATTTGTATGCCTCTATCTTTTTCTGAATGCTAGAACACAGAATACAATCGAAGGAAACCAGTTAATTTGAAGTCAAAATGTGGAAAATAAATGAATTAAACATAACTTGCAGACTAAGTTCTTGAATACTTTAACTGCACAAACCATTTACATAAGTTGTCCTTTCCCCATCTGTAGAGATGAAAGACATTACGTAAATACAAAAGGGGGTTCTTTATGCCATGGAGAAACTCTGTGCGTGCAGGTTTCACTCTAATTGATCTCATTCTTTAATTAGCTTGTCTTATTTTTTCTTCTCCAATTCTGTATTTAGAAAAGAGCAGCAGAGTGAGATTTATATTTCAAAATATTTTGTTTGATATATTTTTGACATTAGGAATCGCAACCACTGCTCTAGAACAGTTTAGGAATGCCTTGGTTTCACTTTGCTATGCATTATATCTGACTTGAACTAGAACTGAATCACTTCGTAATAGAGTTGCCTCTTGATTGAAGCCAGCACTAAGCACTTAAAATGATGAAAATCATGACTGAGTGAGGATTATTCATTCATGTTTTATAAAAACACATGAATCCAAGACAAAGTAGCTTTCAGTCTTCAAGTTAACGTTTCTCAAACCCAAGAAGAATGGTTGTTTTTAAAAGTCCTTACTTTAAATTATAAATATTCTATGGAGTTTACCAAAACACCATATGATAGATTTCCCCATGCATCACTGTTGGGCAATACATTACTTGAGACATTTTTAAATTTAACTGTCATTTCTTTAGTTATTAATTCTGGAAGATAAAGTTTATATAGTATTTAAAGCTTATAATACATATTTTAAGAATTATGTAAATACATTTAAAATAATAAGTGTATAACTTAATGATGGTATTTAATGTATCTCTATTAATTGCAAAACAAAACATCATTAGAATAAATGTAGTGAAACTTAAATGCCTTGTGACTGTGACAACTAACATTTCTGTGAATCAAGCCAATTCCATAGCAATATGGTTGTGTCTTTAGCAGCCTATACTGATAACCAAAACTATACAGGAAATAAAATGTTAAATTAACGTTTTTCCTCCAAAAATAATTCTTACCAAAACTAAATGCCAACTGTTCTAACAGAATAGTGGGCATCGTAATTATTTTAATATGTTTAGTATCTGAAATATTTCAACATAAGAGTGTTTCAAGGAAATAAACAAAATACAGTAGCAAATCATTCCTGACAAATTTTGAATCAATTAAAACTTAAACCTGGGACAAAACACACTTCAAAATGTGTTTGGGGCTAATAAATAATATTACTGAAATACAGATTTTTTAAAACTTTGTGTGCAATGAATACACTACATTGGAGATCAATGCTATTTAGTATGATATTTTACATCACACTTTACAGTATCACATCGATTATGCTTAAACTAGTTTGGGTTTCTTACAGTGCATTGAACAGGATTTGGAAAAGCTTTCTTTGTGAACTTAGTGCTGTGTGAAAATGCTTCACTTAGCAACCAGTTGAAGTACATTGATCTTACCTTTCTTAACCCCTGTCGAGTTTTGCTGGGAAAGATTTGATGTGTTGCCTCCTTTGGCGAGACAAGCCTTGTATCACGGTTTGCAAATGTGTTCTGTAATATCTTCAAGTTCAACTAACTTTTTAATTTGCCTTATAAGCAAAGTATTACCATATCTCACTTTGACTGCCCTCTTTAACAACAGGTTGGGAACAATCAGTGTTATCTGTTTTTCCATCTCTTTTTTTGTAATCTGAATTGATTAGTATGTAAAAAAGCTATACAAGCATGATTTGCTTTTTTGCTAATCACCCAGGTGCAAAGCCACTTGCACAGAATCAGCACATCTACTCTGTACTGTGCAAGCCTTTCTTAAAGTAACAGTGCTTACTTTTCACACATTTTCATGTTTTAAGATTGCCGAACTTTACATAATGCTGGTACACTACAGTTTAAAAATTTAAACCATGACACTTTTTTTTTTATTAACAGTATACTGTACAACACTACTACAACACAGAATGCATGTCAAAATATATATTTAATTTTGATACTTTATTTTCATCTCAAAAGCATGCCTTTTCATGAATATATGAAATTGGACTTAAATTACAATTGAATAACCCAGTTTTAAAAAATGTAAAATTGAACTGTTAGCTTAAATCTGTATATTACACGCTTCTATTATTGTTGCTGTATCTGTCTGAAAATGTGGAAAAGACACTGATTTACTTATAAAACACAAACTTATACGTCTCACAGTTCCCCTAAAGAAATACTAACAAACTCATTCCACATTATATCAGACAATGAGATAAACGACCATAAATGCATACATCTTTTCTATGGTCAAGACAGCAAGAAAAAAAGAATGCTTTTAGGTGACTTGGAACAACAAAAGTGAGGACATACTGTATGTAAACACTGCAAGGTTTTTGAGACCCCGAAACACCCCAGCAGTGTCGCGTGCACCAAAACTCTTAACAACGCAGGCAGAGATTACTTGTCTGTAAGCAAGGCAACCACAGGTTTGCACCTCATGGCATAATGCACCAGTCGGCCAATGGATGATGCAGGTAACAGTCTAACCCTAACAGTCTGCCACTAACCTGGCACCACTGCTGTGTCTGTATGTGCTAAAGCGGTAGCTCCCATCTGAATAAAGACCCTCACTATGATTGAAAAGAAGTTGTTTTTTCTGAAGCCTGTGGACTCAGCATCTTCTCTCGGGTGCAAGATAGTGACTCACGCATCACATGGTACCAGAAGTGGGGTCGTGTACTGATGGATCTTTAACAGATGTATAATGGTCCTCTTCCACCGGAACGTGCTGGTGAAGATGAATCCCTTGGACCACACCAAGTGTTTCTTATTCTGTTTTGAACGCACAGAGACACTGATGTGCTGGGACAAGAGAGGCTGAACATCTATTTTGCCTCCCTTTTGGACTGGAGAGGCCCTACAGGTCATGCAAAACGTTCCTCCTGAACAGGCTTGACGATTATGATTTTCTGAAGAAACAGGTCATCCTTGCACAACTATGAGCCCTTTGGCCAAAGGACGCAAGTTTTGGTTGTGGCATATTGATCCACATCGGCCTATACAGGGACAAGTCCAGGACTTAGCAGACCCAATTTAAAGCTGGTTCGAGGAAATCTAGTCAAGCACATTGTGGAAAAACATGCTATGGGTTCAATTTTGTCAAGGATAAACAAAGACCTTTGTGATGACATGCTCCACAGTGATGTCCACTCGCTGCAGGACCTGACTCGCAGACCAGAGGGCACCCAAGCTGCCTGGAAACAGTAGGGCTATTCTAACTTAGCACCAACTTCTACCAGTTCATTGCATCCCGCCCGCTGGCTAATCACCAAAGCTACAGGTCAGAACCCCCACCTTCACCTTCAGAGGGCCCGAATATCAAAACACAACACTTTTTGATTAAGAATGGTTTATTATATCAGGCGATTTCCAATTGCACAGGGGAAGGGCTGATTGAGCAGTTGGTGGTCCCGAGCCGGCATAGAGAGACAGTTTTAAAAACTGCTCACACCCATGTCTTGTGGGGTCTTCTCGACATGGAAAAGACCATAGATCAAATTTCAAAACACTTATATTGGCTGAATATGGGCCAAGATTTGGAACAGTTTTATAAGTCTTGCCTCGGTTGTCAAGTTGTTTCCATTTATAGACCAGCTAGGGCTCCCCTCTCACTAATGCCTATTTTAGATGTTCCCCTTGATAGGGTTGTGTTACACATTGTCGGCCCACTTCCCAAGAGTAAGAATGGTTATCAATACGTGCTTGTGTTGGTTGATTATGCAACAAGGTACCCCAAAGTGGCCGTTCTTCAGATCGCCAGTGCCCAAGCTACTGCTGAGGTTCTATCAGAAATATTCACACATATTGGCATTCCTCACAAGATTTTAACTGAACAGGGTATGCCCTTCACTTCTTGCCTCATGAAGCAGCTGTGTGAGAACTCTGTCATTATACAATTGAGCACCATGGTTTTTCACCCAAATACGAATGGCCTGCCTGAATGATTTAAGACTTTAAAAAGAATGATTCGGCAGGTGGCCCATGATGATCTGGGACACTGTGTTGCCCTTCCTACTCTTTGCAATTCAGGAGTCACCCCCCAGGCATACACAGGCTTGAATCCACTCAAACTGTTCTTTAGCCACCAACAAAAAGGGGTGTTGGATATTTTTCAGGAAGAATGGATGGGGGATTTGATTGACACTCAGAAGGCAGAGTTGGCGATCAGGAGTAACGTGGATGTCTTTTCAGCCGTGCCTGGCCAGACTAAAATTGCTGAACACAAGATCATAATTGAACCTAACGTTAAAATACAGATGAGCTTGTATCGTCTTCCAGAAGTGACGAGGAATGTGGTATGCAAGGAGGTGATGCAGATGCTCAAACTGGGTGTAATTCGCAAAATTAAAAGCCAGTGCCGAAGCCCCGTTCTTCTCATTCCAAAGCCAGACGGGTAGGTTTAGTTCTACAGAGATTTTAGATGCTTGAATAAGGTTTCTGTTTACTGCGTACCCAATAACTTGTTGGAGAAACTCAGACAAGCCTTGTATATATCCACCCTGGATCTCACAAAGGGATACTGGAAGGTACCCCAGGAGGCATCCAGTTTCAAGAAGATCACATTTACCATACTGGACGGGTAGTTCGAATTCACCAGGCTCCTATTTGAGTGTAATTACTTGACCATCGAGAAGGAATGTTTGGCAATTAAGTGGGCGATGGAAGCCATATGCTATTATTTGTGGGGCAGACAATTTATCCTAGTAACGGATCTACCGACAAAAAGATACAAACTCCTGACTCACTAGGTGGTTTATTAATTTGCAGCCATTTACTTTTGATGTTCGCCATCAGAACAAGTCTGTGGACATACTCTCCCGGCTAAGATTGTCACTTTTTTCACTCAGCTGTGAACAACACTTTGAGGTGAATTGTGAGGTTTTTGAAACCCAGAAACTCACACAGCTGTGCGGTGCAACAAAACTCTATCAACGCAGACAGGGATTGCTTGTCTGTCGCAGATGCAACCATAGGTTCGCAACCTCACCACGTAACGCCCTGGTCAGTCGATGGTTGATGTGAAGAACTTCCTAATTCAGCCACCAATCTGGCACTGTTACTGCTTGTTTGCTGTGTCAGTGTGTATTAAAGTGGTAGCTCTTGTTTGAATAAAAACCCTGACTGTGCCATTTTAATTGAAATAAAGCTGGTTTTCCTGAAGCCTGTGGGCTCAGCATCGTCTCTCGGGTGCAGGACAGTGACTCAACACATCAACAATAATTTTTCAAAAATACACACTCAAGAAATTCCTAAAGGCTGCAAACTAGCCAATGTCACTGCATTACATAAAAACATGATCATACCAATCCAAGTAAGTTACATTATAAGCAAGTCATTTTAACATGCACCAAGAGTATGTTAATGGAAGCAAATACGAAGCAAAACAATAACAGAAAATACTCATCATGTACTGATGCATTATTGAATAATTACCATGATTTTAGTTAAATGAAACCACATTTCACTACTATTCTATAAAGGAGACAACAAAAGCATGATTAGAGAGGTGCAAAAAAATATTTATCTTGAATTTCAGGAAGCTTTTCATAAGGTACTTAATCAAAAGCTAATGATCATGCTCAAAGAAATGTGTACTTTGTGGAGATGGATGTAAAATGCATGCAAACATTGGAAGCAATGGTAATGGTACATGGACAAGTGATGCTAACAATGGTGTATCCCTTGGGGATCAGGGATGGGGACACTGCTATTTTTAACATATATAAATGACATTGACACAAATATATAAAACAAGCTTAATAAGACAGTGATACTAAACTATGCAGAATGGCAAACCTAGTATCAACCAAATCACTATAGATGGACCAGGGTAGAATTCAAACTTACATAGACTAATAGTAGATTAAGTTTAATGTAAATAAATGTCAAGTATTAAATGAAAGATGTAAATATGTTAAAATATAAAATGGTAGGTTTGAATCATTTTATGAGATGGACCTCTGAGTCATAATGGAACCATAACTGTCCACAGCCAACCGGTATATAAAACTGATTTAGCAGGATAATGGGAAAGTCAAGAGAAGGTTAAAATCCAGGGGCCTCATGTATAAACAGTGCGTACGCACAAAAATGTTGCGTAAGAACATTTCCGCATTCAAATCGCAATGTATAAAACCTAAACTTGGCTTAAAGCCACGCACATTTCCATGGTACCTCATACCCTGGCGTACGCAAGTTCTCCACTCGGTTTTGCAGACTGGCGGCACCTAGCGTCAAAGCAGCGCTACTGTTCCTGTGTAGTTATCCTTTCTTTTTCAAATCCACATCCCTGACGTGGCTTTATAAATACACTGAAATTAACCACATATGGTTAATTAGTTTAATGCAGTTTAATGGATTGTAATTAATCAGTAACAATATAATGATCCACGGAATGGTCAAAATATTCTAAATACAATAACTGCTTTAGCGTTGTTACTCTCACTGCACCTTCTTCTTTCAGCTGCTCCCGTTAGGGGTTGCCAAAGCGGATCACCTTTTTCAATATTACTCTCACTGTACCACTCAGAGTATTTATATCACTGTATTCGAGTGGGGAATCAAAGATCTACAGAATCTGAGAAACAGAATTATCGGTATACAGCATCAAGCATACGCTGCCTCAGCCATGCTGTCTATTGACCATTTTCACACAGTAAAAGTTTCAAAGCCTTTCCTGTACGGACCTCGCAGTCCCAAGTTTCATCCCAAGAACTATAAACGCACTCAATCAAGTGCTCCTTGTAGAACTGTTTGCACTTATAAGAAGAATTACCTCACTGTAAACTTGCACTACAGTTATAATATTACACAACCTGAACCACTTTATAAAGTGTGTATTTATATATGATGACGATATCATTTTTAAGATGAAATGCAGCAAAATATGTTTATTATATTATACAGATAACTTCAACTTCATTTAAATAATCTATATTGGAGCCAATCCCAGCCAACATAGGGCATAAGGCAGGAAAGAAACCCCGGGCAGGGCACCAGTCCACTGCAGTAATCTAGATTGTTAATAATTAAACATATCAGGACACGGTGCTGCAGCGCTAGCTAGGAGCTTGCGCTCCGTTCACGGATTGTTCCTGTCCCGCGCTGTATTCTTGCTTGTGCTGGCGTGACACTGGAAAGATAGATTGATAGAATAATTAAACATGTAATACGAAGATATTTCAATTTTCCTTAAAGGTTTTGAAGAATCGGCGTTCTAAGCTTACAGATGACTTAACGTCTATTACAGAGCTGATTGTGTGGCGATTGAGTATTTGGAGAAAGAAAAGTAAGGGAAAGAATTGGGGGTTAGTACGTTTGAAAGAGACAGTACTGCTGCAATAAATTATTTCATCAAAGGTCGTGCACGGTGCAGCAAGTAACTTGAGTGAGGCAAGAACAAACTCTGGACTGGGCACCAGCTTGTCACTGTCACTGCACCACCGTGTTCCCATGTTTAATAACATGCTTTAACTTCTATCATCATGAAAATGATATCACGTATACATCTCAGTATTTTAATTATTCAGAGAACTGTAATATCACAAACGTAATGGATTCTGTGTCTTGTCGGAGGAAGAGAAAGCCCGGAAGCACGTAGTGATTCACACACATACAGCACATAGAAGACTAAATACAAAACAAATTATTTAACGTGCTACTTTAGTTATGATGGGATTTGAGAAACTAGTAAATTAAACGATTTTAAGATGAAGTTTATGATGTTCTACTTTAATGACAAAATAAACTACGAGATTAAAGTGGAAATTTCGAGATTAAAGTTGACATTTCGTGTTTTTTATTCCCCACTGACTGCCTATTTTTTTTTTTTTTTTGGTCTGTACCCTAATAAGCTTTCATATGACACTCAGACGGTGGGCTATGACTCGCCTTTTCATGGTGACTTTGATATGTGACTTTTTTTTTATTTCGCGCACTGTGCGACTTTGTGAACTTGAGCTTTCGAGTTTCTCCAACACTCTGTCACTCGATCAATTTCCTTTTGTTGATTATACCACTGTTTAAACCAACAAATAGTACATTTTTCTTTGCCTTCACTTGGTATTCACTTAAATTCTTATATTTTCCCTCATGCTTTTCCCATTGTCTTTTCACAGAAGGCTAAGCTTAAGGGCTATTCATATTGATTTGCATATTCAAAGAGGTGTAATTCTGGGAGGAGTTGGGGCGGGACATCAGGCGCGTGCACGTGCGTTACTTTTCACACAGAACGGGATTTATGTAGCGGAAGAACATGAAAGTTTGCGTACGCACAGATTTATGCATCTGGATGGTTCTGTGCGTATGCACATTCCCGCTTTTGTGCTTACGCCATGGTATAGTACAAGTTCTATGCACGTCATTATACATGAGGCCCCAGGATTGTGCGGTACGGCATATGAGAAAGACGGACTGAGTTTAATACTTTCAGCTTAAACAAATAAAACTCAAGGGGTGACATCATGGATGTTTTCAAAATTATGAAGGGAATCAGTATAGCGGATCTCGGCTGTCACTTGCACAAAGAGTCTTCAACAACAACATAAGGACATACTGAAACTGGTTAAGTGCAGATTTCATCACATGTTAAAAAAATCTCTCTTCTCACAGTGAATTACAGATAAAGAGGAAGAAATTATGAAAAAGCATTCTTGACAGTAGTACTTTGGAAAGTTTCAAGAATTCACTTGAGGCAGAACAGAGACTAGTATGTTACGCTAAATGGCCTGCACTAGTCATAATTGTTCTAATATTCTGAAATCTTTTCTAGGCATCTTATTATGCATTATGTTGATAGACCAGGTCTCTACTGATCTGGTACTGACAAAATTAAGTTAAATTAAAGCAAAAGCTAATTAATGGTAAACTGGAAAGGACACAAAAGGCTTGAAGGTGAATGCAAGAAGGAAGATAGTAGTAACTGCAGGGTATATGACAGGAGTAGTAAAAATGTTGAGAGAATCTGCAAGAATGAGTATAACGTACAGCATGCATAGTAGTTCTACAAGAGTTAAACTGAAATTCATAACCACTGCTCAAAAAAATATACAAGGTAATGCTGCTGGTGTAATCAAAACCCCCAGATTATGTTTAAAGCAGGTCACTCCAAAGATGTGTGATCAGCTGCTTCAGATAAATAAGAATGAAGGTTAAGGCTGGTACACATACTAACTTCACGTTTGGCAAAATCCAATGGCTGCAAGCATGCTTAATGGGTTGAGGAGATTCTTCTTGAAAATTTAATAGGTTAAGCATTCTCAGGTGCCGAGAGAAGGTTAACTTTAAACAGGGATATCAAAATGCACTTCAAATATCTATCAATTGCCTTATAACCCAAGAAACTAGAACCTGCATTGGAGGCCTTCCAGCTGTGTAGCAATTGTCGATATCCATGGGAAGCATTCTAATCCAGTATTATCAAAGGGTTGTCAAACAAAAACTAAGAACCTCACTGAGAGGTGTCTGATTTGAATGCCATTTAGTATAAATTAATATTTTATTACTCAAACTGAGGTCAATGTGGGAACATTCAATCTTTATAAATGTACATATAAACGGGTTCTGTAAAAGCTTTCCATCTTTAAAAGCAGGGAAAGAAAAACTGTGAAATATATGTAGTCAACCTGGGCAACTCAAAAGAGCACAGAGATCTTCACGTTCTAAATGCTTAAGCCACTGCGGGCACAAGCCAAAAGTCTTGGCTCAGTAATTCCTTACTACAAGAAAGTCTAAAAAGTTACCTGCCAGCACATTTTAACTCCCACTCCTTTAGCTATTATCCAAAATGACCATAATGTCACCTTAAAGTGAATAATTACAAGTCTGTCTAATTATTTGCTGATTGACACTTGACACTTTAGAAAGATATAACAGGAATCTAAATCACAAATGCAAGTCATGTACTGTACACAAATGTAACCTCTCTGGTACCTTTCTTTACCCATTGAAAAGGGAGAAGCTGGCATTTTCTCATGTACAGAAAAACAACAAGTAATCACTACTGTTCATCAAACAAATAACTGTGCTTATTACAATATTACACATCTGTACGAGTAAATACTTGCATACTTTTAAAACATCATGATACTTGAAAAATGCAACTTGCAAGAACATTGTGCACTGACAAAATCATTACAACTGACAAAATAAATCTGCTTTTGTCCAGCACATGACTTTTCCTACTTAAGATTATGATTTCAAAATTTTGAACCCAGTTTTTCAAAATATAATCATAGAATTTGTAGCCTTGTCTGTGTAGAACAAAATTTACTGTTGTTCATTTGTCCAAAAATCAATACATACAGTATTCAAAATTTTTCAATGTAAAAATGTGAAAACCACATGTTAATCAAAGAGAAAAAAAACTTTCACAAAAAGTTTATTTTTCAGCTCTCTGGCAAGCAATTGAGCTTGTGCAGCGAGGCAGTGCAACTTGCCAAACACACAAAAGCTTTTTATATACTCTATATCCAACAAAATAAGGTGAAACAATGCCTGATAATGTCATCTTCAAAATTTTCTTAATTCAAAGCTCAGAGCACAGCAAGACAAAAGACAAAGTTAGTCTTCTGCATATTCCATAATGTCAAGAAGAAGTAAGGAAGAGGGCAACTGGCATGTAAGAGGCAACATATAATGTGCATTTTTTGCCAGATGGTATGGATTAAGCCACTTCATGTTGTACTTAAAGTAAGCTTCTGCAGACACGCAGGACAAATGACTATCCGAGATCTGGTTGCCCTCAAGTAACCACACAAGAGTAGATCAGACACATCAAACTATTAATCGCTTCAGATCTGCAACCTTTACTAATGTTGAAACTGGTATCAGTAGGAGGACAGCAATGGACAGGCTCCATGATCCTGGCCTTGAAGCAATCTGATCTGCCAGAGGCTCACAACTGCTGTGATGGTTAATAGTGTACAAGTGCTGGCTTTGCCTGTCTTCCCTCTTAACCCTAACTCCACAGTTAGGGAATGGATTGCCAGAAAATTGTGGAATGCCAGATAACACAACATTCAGATACTTAAGCCTCTGCCTGCCAGTGCCCAGCAGCTTCATGAATTTATTCTACAGGAATGGTAGAACATCAAAAATATGCAGATTCAGAGGCTCACTGGCTCTGTGGCATTGCAAAAAATGGACATACAACATACAGCTAACCTGTTGTTTCTAATGTTCAGGTGTTATTTTCCTTTTTAAAAAAAAAAAACAAAACTGTACTATTACGTATATACATACATACATGCATACATACACACACAATGTATACACTCCTAAGTGAAACAACAATTTCCCCAATGTGCTAAATTTAAAACATTAAAAAGAGGGTATTGGTTTAACTGTTTAAAAACTAGCTAACTAAATGCAGGGTAAAATTTATATTATTACACTTGCAATTCTTGTTCACAAATCCAAATGGCCGATAGTCAGTAAAAAGTAACAGTAAAAAGTCTCAGGATTCTAGACTAACTTTTTAACCAAGAGTCAGAAGTATGCCCTTAAACAAGTAAAAATAAGCTAATGCAGGGTAATAAACTAATGAAATGCATTTTCTGGTATTGTGATGGACTAGTGCCCTGCCCGGACTTTGTTCCTGCCTTGTGCCCTCTGCCAGCTGGGATAGGCTCCAGCACCCCCAGGACCCTCTTCAGGACACGGCGGGCTAGAAAATGACATTTTATTGCTTCTTCAAAAAAACATTACAAGTACATATGTTGTTACAAGACTCCCTTTTTTAAGCGAATAAGAAAATTAAGTCACATTAAAGCTAAACATAATTCATTATCTGCTACTGCATCTTTAATTTAAATCAGTAGCTTTAGGATTACTATAAGCAAATATAAATCCAGTTTTAAAATCTATTTATATAATGAGTAATCAAACAATGGATAATATTGCTTTCACTACCCTAACAGCTTTGAAACAGCTTTAAAGTTAAGAACTAAAGACTAAGGATATAACTTGAATTGAAATTTTCCAACAGCATTAAAATTAATCAGTAAGACAAATGGATTTTTTTCATAAACATTTCAAATGACATGTAATTGAAGGGTTTTGTTTTTTTTTTTTATGCCAGCTATTGCAAAGTAACCCCAATGCTGGTTTAAATATGGTCACCTAACACAAGACAGTATTAATCTGCTTAGAAGAAAAAAGCTTTTAAATTGCTAATTATTACAAGATATAATAATTTAACAAAAACAAAGTCAAACTACAAGATTCAAGCAATTAATTTCACTCAAATGTTAAGTTTCATTTGCTCAGACACTGCCAATCTAGTTTGCTTTTATTAACTAGATTACGTAATACAGAACTGGTAGTTCTTCAGTAGGCGTTGATGAAATATCAACCTCTCTAAAAAATGTTAATGCTTAAACCAAAAGCTCTGCAATAAAAATATTATTCAAAAGCATCTAACAAGCTTTAGATAAAAGGCTTTAGATATATATATATACATACATATATATATATATATATATATATATATATATATATATATATATATATATATATATATATATATATATATATATATATATATATATATACATACACACACATACACACACTTTCTAGTACCATAATTTGGCAAAAAGAAAAGAATTCTGAAGTGGAAAAATCACAAAGGAAGGAAACCTTTCCTGAGGCAAATAACAACATCCTTCAAGTCAGAGGTTACTTCCTAACCTTTAATGATAACAGATTTTACCTAAACGTCTGCAACACATCCCGACTGTCTTAAAAGTCTTGTCTGAACCACATGAATGAAAAAAAACTCTTACTGTCTGGCTCAAAAAGCAACATGCTTCATTGATCTATGCTGTGTCCCCGGAGCCGGAAGAGACAACATCACAGAGTGACCAATCTGCATAATTAGAAAAAAGAGACGAGAAGCTTTGTGGCAACAAAAGAGAAGCTGTCAGCTCTGCTGCCTGCACTACATCCGTCTGACCCTGGGCATAGGGCATGTTCACTCATGCAAAAATTGACCCACAACTAAGAAACAAAAGACACATGCCAAAAAAAAAAGTCTACTGCCGTGTACCTATATGTCTCTGTCCCCTCTATTACACTTCACAGATTTTATAGATTAAGGAAGTATTTTTGCTCAAAGCCGATTTTACAATAGACAAAATTCAAAAAAGTCTTCAATATCCAGCAGAACCTAGAGCTTTGTACCTGAATGCACACTACACTACATTAAAGTAGTGTTTTGCCTTTGCTACCATCCAGTTACAGAATTTTCTTTCACTCTGTATATTACATAATAATAAACCAAATGCAATAAATAGAATACAGTTTTTCCAACTGCATCACAACTACCTCACAGCTTCTGATGACTTGGGTTATAATCTTTGTCTGGCCACCACCTATTTGTTTCCCCTCAAACAATGTGTAACTTATCCTCACTGGCCATTCTAAATTGGCCTGGTATGAGAGTGAGTGAGTTTGCATATGTACACTGCCATGGACTAGCACCATATACAGGGCTGTCTGCTGCCATCTGCCAGGAGATATGTGGGCAAGAAAAATCAATGGAAAGGTGGGCGGATTTTTTTTTTTTTTTTTAACATTTCTCTTTGACGCATTATTTGGACTCAAGCCTGATTTCAGCTGATAAGCCTACTGTGTAGTATGTGCACTATTTATTTTCTCTGTGCTTCTCCTATACCTTTCCCACGGTGTAAAAAATGTGCAAATGATTTAGTGTCTAATCTAAATTAGCCTCTTATTTATGTGACACATTGGTATCCAGTTCAATAAAAGGTCCTGATTTGTGCTCTATGGTTCCCAACATCTCCATTCTGGCTGAGAAAACATGATGAATCTACATTAACTTTTCAAATATTTGATTATATATGACTATATATACCTATAGGCCTACTACTACACTAAATAATAACTAAAAATAAATGTTCATTTATTAACCTCAGCAATTGAATTCTTTCTATCACAAAATTAAAATTTTTTTTTTAGCCAGAATGGTGACAATTTTAATTGTTTGAGGATATTCCATTATTTTGTCTTAACTGTCTTTATACAGATTAACTTAAAAAATGTATGAATATTTCCCAGATAAACATTATTTAAAATAAATAAATAAGAATATCCTCCTAAATCATAGCAACGTGGTGCAGTGGTATATACTGCTGCCTCACAGGAGAGTATGATCAAGTCCCAGACTGGACAGAGTCTACGGATATCTCTACATTACCCACATACAATATCTGTGTGGAATAAAATCTAAAACAAGAAAATTTTAAGTTGATTGGCTACTTTGAATTGACACAGTCTGAGCAAACAATCCCTACAACAGACCGTCACTCTGACCAGGATTATCCCTTTCATTGCTGACTATAACTCACTGTGACCCTGAATTGAAAAAAGTGGGTTCAGGAAATGGATGGCTTTCCCCAATAACAGTACCCAGTTTTAGATGATCTTCAGGTGCAGATGAAATGCTGATATTATTTAGAGTTTTGGTTTTCACTGCTACATCAAAGTCTTCTGATGTTGATTTATGTTGATTTCAGCTAACAAGGATTTTTATTTCATATTACATAGCACCCAGCTTTAAATGATGTTCAAGTTCTGATGTAACACTAACACTACTCTGGGTATCTGATTTTCAACTCCCACACCCAAGCCTTCTGATGTTCATCAATACAGCACAAGTAGCAGCTACAAATAATGTTTAATTGTGTGCTATGGACTTTACATTTGTATACACACTAATGGCAAATTATAAAAAAGATGTATTACATTCTGGAGAAAAGCTACTTAAGAGGAAGGAGCTTAATGTGGATGTATGCACGAAAGGTCGCCGTACTCTTGAGGATGGATCCTCCGTTATGCCCAGCGCTGCCGGTGTAGGCTCCAGGTCCTCTGGACTCGTGAATGATACGATCATTTTGTAATTTGTTTAATGGATTCTAAAATTATTCTTGTGTAAAACGTTATTTTACAGTTATGCAGCTTTCTGTGTTCAATGCACGCGGTAAATAATTTGACATAACTACAGACTAAACTTTTATAATGCCAAACGCTTTTCAGAATTTCGAGTTAAGTAAGACGCAAACGATTAAAACATCCTACGCGCTTTAAATGTCCGACTTCAAAAATCCTAAAACTACGGTAATTTCTGTGTGACGTTATTCATGATGTTTAAAGGACGTCTTTGAACAGATTAGCTGAAGGGTCCCTGGCATTATTCTTCAAACTCTCTACATACGCAGTTGGTTCCTCGGGACGGTGATGTGCGCTGTATCGCAGCGCTAGCGTGGTTATACGTGGGTGACAAATTGTATTTTGCTTGCTTGCTTCCTGCCTTCCTAAACCAGTCTCAGCCAATGGCGGGGGGGCAACCAAAGTCAAGTGAGATCTCCGGTACACTGACACTACACTTTACAAAAGGATCGCCACAATGAAAAGATTTCCTTCCCGGTTATGACGCTTCTCTTTACTATAATAAAGCACCGCGTACACGCGTGTCTCAGCCTGGGATCAAGCACGTATAAACTAGACAACGAGCGAGGGAGGGAGGGATACAGTATGCAACAATAGAAGAGGCAGGTAGCTACTGCCACGCGAGCGAGCTATCCGGAAGGAACTCTGTAAGGAATGCAAGTACCAACGCTGGAAACACAGAAAAGGAAACCCCGCCGGGTGCAATACATACCACACGTCCAGCAATGCGCACCTCCATTTTGTGCAAAAGGCATCCTAGTTTGTCAAATGACAGCGTGGGTTCGTGCAGAGCATGTCCAGCTGCTTTGCCCCTTCTCGATCCTGCCCGGGTGCCGAGGCGGCGCGGGGAGGGAGGCGTTGGCCTCGCAAAACTCTCGGAGTCGCTTCTCACTACCGCTCAGCCGAACCGGAGCTGTTGGCTCCCTGTGAATATGGCCGCCGCTATACCTGGACAGCATGGAAACCGAGCGAGCAGAGACTGACGTCGGACTGACGCCATTGGGTCGAGGATTTCCCCATCCCGAGCAACCGAACGGGAAAAAAGGAAACAACGTGACAGCCGGCGAGTGTAAAAATAGAGCCGGCGGCGCGCGCCCGCGAATACTTGGAGAACTAACGAGACGCGGGGACGCGATGACGTTCTAAACGAGAACGAGCATTGCGAAAGGGCGGCTTTGTCTGCGCGTGCCTTCACTATCTCTTTTTGTATTGCACTCCCATTATGTTGTTTTTTTGTAAACAAATTCTCACCCTTGAGCATCCTCTGTCTCATTCAGTTATTAGTAGCACGCGTCAGGTGGATCGATGGGATGAATATGACGTTTCCTTCATAAAATACCAGTTTTCCATTGGCTTCTCCCTAGAATTAAAACAAGTGTATATTACATTTCAGAGCATTCAGCATAAAGATGTATTATTCCTCCATTCATTGTCATGCAGAGATATGGTGTATGACAAGCCATCATCAACCTTGATAGCACAGGGACCAGTCAAGTACTAATACTGGACCGTGCGTCAGTCAGTCGGGATTCCTGCTGATTCCATTTATAGTTGCCAGTTAGTTTAAGATACAGTACATGTCCTTGGGAGATGAGTAAATGTTACGATTTTTTTTTCTTAACCTTCATTATGCAGTAGTACTGTTTTCAGTCTAATTGCATAACTCGTTAAGCAGTTTCTTCCTTGTCCCTGCTTAATAAGTTGTCTGAAAGTAGAAATAATGAGGTAGAAACCAAAAATTGATCTTGTTGTATATTCCAGTGTAGGCATGTTTTTATGACAGACCATTTTTTCTGAAACACCTTTATTATTTTTGTATTATCTGTTTTCTTTTAAAAAAATTAACAGGTAATATCAATTGTAGTTCACTCCCACACTGGAGCTGGTTGTACCAGAATCATTTGCTAGAATTCTGATTTAGTAATCCTACATTCGAATCCCATGCCTTGTCACTGCCTGTGTGGAGTGGTGAAATTTGCACTTACCCCCCATGTCATTGTCTGCATGTCTTTCTTTTCCCCCTTCTTTTTCCACCGACATCCCCCAAATTTAATGTAATAAAATGTATAATGGATAATAGATGATTCTAAATGAATTAATGGGCATTCCAGTGGACTTGCACTCCGACATGTAAGTGTGGGTGTGGGAATGTCCTACAATGGGCTGGCACCGCATCTAGAGCTGGTTCCTTCCTTGAACCCAGTGCTGCCATGATAGGTTTCTGCCCTTAGAATCAAAACTTCATAAGAAGGATGTTAAATTTGCAGACTTTGAAGAAGTGATATGACGGACTAGGTAGAGTAGAATAATTCTCACGTAGAGTTCTGTGGTTCTGTCATCATTTTAGATGGCCCAGCATAGACCGACTGTATTTTATGGCAGAATGCCCAGGACGAGGTACTTGGGCAGTTGGGCTAGGTTTCTAGGACTGTGATGGTGCCAGACTTTGTCTTTTGACTTTATCTGTTACTAGCCGAAGTACCTGTTGTTGCCTGGGTGTATTTGTAGAATCAGTTAGGGAATGAAAGCAAAGGTTTGGTTTTTTTTTTTAAATGATGACCCTGTTGTTATTGATAGCTATCTTATCCATCATGCAAACTGCCTGTCTATCAATGAGTCAGGTATTTGTTCTTTTTTTGGTCTGACTGGATTCCAGAATTGCAGTAACGTTTTGCTGAGTTGTACCCATGAACATTGTCATGTCTGGCTTGTCCTCTTCGTTAGTTGGACAGTTTGTAGTGCTTAAATTATGAAGAAAAGCTGACCAAACAGGAGTTAAAAAAAAAAACAACCTTTTGATTCTCTTTTGTGTTACACTGTACATCCACTCTTCGATTAAGGCATAATCAAACATCCCCTACAAAAGTGTCTGATACTCCTTTTAATATTACAGTAGATAGAAGCAGCACATGGTGTTGCCTGGGAAAGTAATGTTAATTCTGGTCATTTTGTGTGCTAGCCTGGTGTCAGTCTGTTATGACATTTCACTTGCTCTGAGCCACCTGTTGTCACTGGTGTGCAAAGTGTAGCATACATGAAAAACAATTTAAAAATCACTGGGACCCCAGGGTCAAAATTTTGGGTTCCAAAAAAGTAGTTGTCCCTATGGTCCTTGAGAGCAACCTAAGGGTGTAGGATTGTATAGAGAATAGAAACACAGACATTCTATTTTAATTATATAGATAACTGAATGTTTTTCGTCAGTCGTTTATTTTCTCCAGGGATGTTTCTGACTGGAGTTTTTGTTTTCCAATCCTTTGTCATCTGGCTATAGTTGAATAATAGTGCTAATGGATATATAATGTTAGGTTTAATTCATGTTAATAGGTTTGGAATGGCATTATAATATTGAGTGTTTAAACAAATCTGTATATTTATGTGTACAAGTATGCATTTTTTTATTGGTAGTTTGTAATTTTGTAATTGCACATCACCTTTGAATGTGAATATAATGACAAACCGCATGCAAAAGATTAGGAGGTTATAGATCACTTCAGTAGACAGGTTATAGGAAATTGAACTGCTGAAGAAGGGTAACTGCATGGCCTCTGGAGAGGCATTCAGGTCAATGCAGCATCATTCAGATACTTCAAAAGTGGTTATGGTCAACACAACAGTAACGTCAGGGAGAACAAGTACTGAAACCGATTTTCCAAGAGATTATTATATTTGGGAATGTTTTTGCATTCATTTGACAAATTTTTACTACTGTTGTGATTATTGTTTTGTTTTTTTTGCCCTACGCTTCCTGACTCACCGGTACAAGAAAACTCCCACATATGAAATAATGTTCAACTCTAGTTATGCAAGATGTTAAGCTTTTTGGGGTTTTGCTCTGATTTGGGTCCTTTAGACCTGAAAAAACGTCATTTTAGGCAATTTTTGGACCATGTTTTGTATAGGTAATTACACTTTCATGATAAAGAGTAAATCAATAGGTGTCTGAAGCAAAATAGATCAGAAGGACTTACAGATGTGCATGCCACATCCACTAACCTCAGTGGTTCACCGATAATGGGAGATGAGGGGTCAAAGTCACTCTTTTTCATAAAATTTTGAAAAAATGAGGATTGGCATCCTGGGCACGGGGACTGCTGTTTTATGCTATTTCGAAGTTGCTGATCACAAATATAATAATATCTTTGATATTTGATTCTTTAACAGTGGTCCCATCCTTCTAAGAGTCACTGCTAGAAGGTTAAAATTACGGTTTTTCAAGCATAAGCATGTAGGGTAAAATGTTAGACTATTTCAAGGTCTTTGAATATGGTATTATGTTTGATTTTTTATCCTTTACTAGGATTCTAGCCCTCTTTGGACTTCTATAAGAAGGGAAAAATGACAGATTTCTATTACTGCTGAGAATATTTAGACTTTAAACATTTACATTTAAGCATGTGTTTTAATATATGATGTATTTGTTGTTTATTGTGTACTTCTACCTCATGAAGTAAATCATTACATTTTTTTTTTACAAATATCTTGAATTACGGTGGCTTATGCTAATTCAGACTTTTTATTATTATATATTTTACAGACGACTTTGTTCATAGCAACTTACATCATCAGCATATTAGTTTTGGACCGTTGGTAATAAGAAAGAAGCAGAAACTAAACCTGGAAAATTGAGGTTTATAGTCCTGCAACCTAACCACTGCACCACACTGCCTATGTTTTCTGTAATGCAACATTTATCTGCATATTGTGAACAATGCAATCAGTGTTTTCTTAGGTGCTTTGTAAACTCAATATACAAATAAGGGAGAAATTACAGCCTGCACTCTGAAAATGTTAGGCTTGTAACCATAGTGATCTTTGAGATTGAAGAGCTTATTGCTTCAGTTAAACATGGGTGGTAAGTCTTCATCAAGGGAGGACCTATTTGTCAACATTAGGCTTAAACAACTAACATTCTAATTTTGCCCGGGTATTTTTGCTTCTCGTTATCAGTTGTTGTGTTATTTAACTATGTAATGTAAAGGTCAACAATATGGTATTTCTTTCTCTGTATGTCATCAGATGCATGCAGTTTTTCTGGTTTGGTTTAGTGTTAATTATTTTAAGGTTTGTTACTTTATTCCAAGGAACAACTCTGGTTTGGTTCCTAGCCTGCATGTACTTTGCACCTTCTCTCCAAGTTTGCATAGGCTTTTCTGCAGGTAGTACTGTTTCCTCAAACACTGAAAAGATGTGGAGGTTAAGTAAATTTCTGGTCTAAATGTACTTAGTATGAGTGGCATGTGTAGGCATGTGTCCTGTTCAGGGCTGTTTCTTACCCAGCACCCAATGCTGCCAGGAAAGGCTTTGACCTTCTGAAATTTTGCAATGGTCAGCATGGGTTCAGATCAGGGGTCCTCAATCCCAGTCCTGGAGAGCCTCAGTGGCTGCAGGTTTTTGTTCTGACCTGGTTGCTTAATTAGAAAGCAATTCTTTCCAATAAAGCACTAACAAGCTATGCAATTAAATTAACTCTGCTATGTCAGGTCATTCTCATATCCTAGATTTTCTTTCCCTTTCTATCATGCAAATGATTCGAAGGCTAAAATGGACGAGTAATTCTCAGTCCTTCACTTTTAAGTATTTAATTAAACCCAATAGTGCAGATAAATACACACAGGTGTAAATGTAAATAAGCTAAATGGATAAATGCTGCTCTCTCTTGTCATTTGCATGTTATTGATAATAAGGAGCAAATAAAATAGCTGTTTAAGAGAAAATTAAGCAATAAGGGCTCAAAAATCACTAAAGTGAAGCAGAAGTGTTACTTTAGCAATAAGTGCTTTTTATTAAGCAACTGGGTTGGAGCAAAAACCTGCAGCCACTGCGGCTCTCCAGAACCGTGATTGAGGACCCCTGGTTCAGATTATGGATATTTATTTATTTAGGATGCACATTGTTATTGGCAATTTCTTTATGAGGCATTTGAGTGCTTGTTTGTTTTTAATTATGTAAATTCATATGCAGCTTGTCTGTTGAGCCCAGCCATTGTTTCTTTTTTCCTCTATAATGGAGCGCAACATGTAGTCATTACATTGCAAGTATGTGTGAATATCTATTTCCATCTCTCAATTCAGGGTCATAGGATCCAGAGCCCATCCTGGCAATGCTGGGCAGAATCCCTCAGCCAATCCTGGAGGAGGAATCAGCCTATCAAGGGACATACTCATGCATTCACACACATACTCTCTCATACCAGGCTAATTTGAAGTTGTGCATCCGTTTTACCTTTAGGAGATAATACAAAGAACGATGTATATTTCATCCAGGATGGTGGTTAACCTACAGCAGCTGAAACTGGGAGATGATCTGTTTACAAAAGCAGTATGACAGAGATAAGGACGACCATTCACGAAAGCAGACACAGTCAAGTGGGCAGGTTAGCATTTGTCTTCTGTTAATTGTGAAAAATTGCATTCTACACGTGTTCACCCCTCCTTTGCCTATGTGTGTTTTGGATAACTTTCGATAATTTAAAATATTTATTGTATTACCTTATTCTGTTTTGCAGGGATCCCTTAGTAGCCACGCTAAACGACTGTGTACACGTTTAAAGTGATCAGCACCTTAATGTCATACTATTTATTGACATTTCTTAGTTGTTTAGCATACTACAGTGTGTGTCAGAGCTGTAATATTCTTGAAGAGTCTTAAATCTTCAACATCCTTTTAACTGATACATTAAACAAGTCTTTAGTTCTTTCCCATTCTTATGTCATTTTTCCCCCAGATAAATCCAATTACTTAAAAAATAGAAATTTAAAGTTAACCTTGATATTTTCTCCCTTGCAAAACTGATTTTATAGCACTGTAGCTTTTGAATAGTTCATATTAAACATACTGTAGAATTAGGCTCTAGTAGCACTCCATTGTGTAAGGATTAGACTTGCCAACAACGTACCTACTTACTAAAATTACTCAAGGAGGGGTAACTTGTTGTGAATGCCGCCATATGTGACTCAGTTTCTTGTGTCTGCTGTTGAATGATAACTTCTTATCCTGGGGGGTCAGTGAATGCTCTTTCAGATTTATCATCTCTACTTTCCAAAAAAAAAAAAACAAAACACAATAGCTCTGTCCAAGAATCTCCACGGAGCCACTTATTGAACACACTTAATCCAGTTTTAGAGTCATGGGGAGCTGAAGCTTATTCTGGCAGCACTGAGAGCATGACAAGCAGGGACACCAATCCTTTATAGGACAAAGATACAAATGCATACCTACACTTAATCATACAGGGACATTTTTGCAGATGCTTATCAGTTTATCTCATCTAAAAACGTATTTCTTATTTTGAAATTATTTTCAAATAGACTCTTTCTGCACATATCTGAACTGATGATAAATCTATCAATTTCTTGATCAATCCTTATGGTTAATATGCTCCTTTTGAATCTTGTGGTCCTATGAATTCCTTATAAACACTTTAAAATCAAATCATTTTTTTGTTTTCTGGCACCTCCTGCCTAACAAAAAAATCCCCACTGTTTGTTGTCCCTCTAGACATGAAAACTCCTCATCTGTAAGCCATTTTTGGAACATATTTTGTGCAGAAAATTACACCCTTATAATAAAGAGTAAACCAACAGGTGTCTGCAGCAAAAATGGTCAGAAGGACTTGAAGTTGTGTATGCCACATCGACTTACTCCAAGGTTCCACCATGTAATGTGATATGAGAGTCCAAGTCCTCAAAACTTTGAATAAAATGGGGATTGGTAATATAGGCATGTGGAGTGTTGTTTTATGCTATTTCGAGGTTGCCGATCACAAAGATAATGTTTTTCATATTTGATTCTTTAACGATGGACTCTCTAAGTACCACTCCCAAAAGGTTAAAAATGACAAATTTTAAACGTATGGTGTGGGTTGGCTCCACAGTCCCAGTAGATCTAGGGAGCTTCTTGAACCCACTACCACCAATATCATACCCGAGGGATGAGCTAGCAGATGATGACACAATGCACAAAGCAAGTCATTGGTGCAAAAGTGCCCTAGTGTTTTTATTGAAAACAATAAAAAAATTAAAACAGTGTTCAAAAAGTGCAGTGCTCCAACAGTCAATAAACGAATACTGTAATCCATAAAAACAAGTTGATACTGAAGGTTAAAATCCTATAAATATGCATTAAAACCAGGACTTAAAACCAGAGAAATTACATGTCCCAATGCTACTTTGTAAAAGCAGATGTCTCCTCAGCTTATTCCGGATCCAGCAACTGAGGAGATGCCCAACTGGCAAGTGCAGTCAACCATCCTGTCTAGGATCTGTTCCCTGCCACCCTTCCATTGGCTTGCGCAGGGCAACCTGTCAAACCACACACACCTCTCTCACTGCTCACACTTGTCCCTTGTGAGGATGACGCTGTCATTTGGGCCGTTCCTGCTCCCTGGCGTTCATTCAACAGGAGCACCCTTCCTTGAGCCTCAGACTCTACACCACGAGGCTCTGCTTCCAACCACCTGCCTCCATTCTGTCCTGCATGAGCTCTCTGTCTCTCTACACATTTTTCGTTTCCATTCCTTTTAAATTGCTTTCTCCACTCACTCGATCACTTCCTAGCCAGTCTGTTTTCTTCCTTTTGTCCCTTTCTTCTGTTTCTCCCCAGCTCGTTTGTTTTTTTTTGTTTTTTTTTGTCTCCCCTTTCTCGTTCCAGCTATCCCTTATATGCCTCAGTGGGCCGACTGCAGGAAGCTGATGAAGCAATTGAGATAGACCGCACCCTCATGTCAAGATGCGTCTTGCCCCAATTATCTCACCAACCTCCCACAGCTGCCTGAGCATTCACACCCACGGAGATCGAGCCGGCCAATTAATTATGTATTTATTAAAGTGGACTCTGGATTGTTAAGCTGCAGACCTGCCACATAAGCACTTAGGGTATTGTTTTAGATTATTGTAAGGTCAGTTAAATGGTGTTATTTTTGATATTTTACTAAGAAATTAGTCGTCTATGGGCCTCTGTCAGAGAGTGAAAAGTAACAGATTTCTATGACAAGCAAGTAAATCATTAAATTTCTTTTGAACACTCCAAATTAGTATGGCTTCTGTTAATTCAGACCGTTTTATTTTTAGGGCGTCCTTTATTTTTAGTGCTTTTTATCTTATAACAAGTATAAAGCACTTTATTATTTTTTGTTTTGAATTGTATTATTGTATGCTTTGTGAAAAGCACTATACAAAAACCAAAAATATTGATTAGCTAATCAATTACGTGCCTACTCCCATTGTGCATACACGAATCTGTGCAGTTCAATGAACATTAATGCAGTGCAGTGCCTGGTTCATGAACAATTTTGTGTCTGCGGTTGAAATTCAATTCATTACCTTTGTGTATGCCAACTTTGTCAATAGATTTTTTAAGAGTGTATTCAGATATATTTGACTGAACCCTCTTTCTCCCTCAGTGAGCCATATGTTTTCAGTTTTGTGAAGTGTAGGTAACGTCTGATTTTCGGAGGAGTTAACTGTCCACTGGCACTTGTATGCATTTATTTTATACATCTCTCTCAATGTCAATATGTCTTTATTCCTGAAGAATTTTGCTGCATTTCCTTTTCTCTTGTAGTTGCTTGGAAAATAAATTAGGCCTAAGAGTCAGCTCAAGGGATAGTGTTGAGACAAGGCAGGAGTTGGGATAATGATATCCCGCAAGGGGAACAGGACATAGCTACTGGATGAAAACAATAGCTTTGGAGGACTAAGTGTAATTTTTTTTTAAAGCAAAAGTAATAAACCTAAACTTCTAAAGAATATGTACACATATTTATTATGTGTGGCCCATTTATCAGAATGCAATACTTCATATTTAAAACATCAGGGTGGCAGACCAGCACTCCAGGAGCACCACTCTGCTGGTGTTCATCTTGACAGGTGCTATTAGGAAAAAATAATGTATGTGTAAGAACAGAAGCTAATCCTATAAACATAGATTAAGTAAATTTAGAAAATAAATAGATTTATGGCAGGATGGATGGAGTACTTTTTTTTTTTATTATGATCAGCTTTTATTTTGCCTTATTATGCAGCTCAGTGTTGTTGGAGCTGTAGCTGTTCTTGGCAGCTTTGGTCTTAAGCCAGGTCACCAAGACATGATAGAGCACCAGTGACACATATTTCTAGATACTAATAATTATAGAGGAGGTTTAAGGAGATCTGGTAATATAATGTTTGAGGAGATCAAAAATGTTTTGAAAGTGGATACATACTGTATTTACAGCTGGTGCTGAGATTGTAGCAGAAGTTAATGTCCAACTATCCATTTTTAAAACCTCCTAATAAACAGGGTTTGTAGTCCATTCTTGCAGCATGCAACCCTGGATAGAACAACAGTCCACTGCTCAACACACTCGTATTCAGCATATGTATAGTCAGCATTTAGCCTAGCGATGAAGGAATGCCCATACTTACTAAAGGAGAATTTACACTACACAGATAGAGGCAGAGATTCAAACTCACAACTAGGTAGCTGTGAGTCGCATCACTACTGTGTCACTAAGAATCTTACAAATTAAGGGAGATCCTCCAGTATTTCCAAATTCTCTAGTCATACATGACACATTTGATGTCCTTTGGTCTTAGTTGGCATTAAATAAAGAAGAAAAAAATTAAAGGGTATTGACAAATAGCCAGAAGACCCCAGAAGTAATACCCACAGTGCATGGTTCATGTCCATAAAAATATACAAGCAGAAACTCATTATTTATCATGTTCATATGTTGAATTTCATAACAAGATGTTTTAAGTTTTCAGACAAATCTGGAGAGTTCTCATGCATGAACATCCATGTCTGTGAAATACATTTTCTTTGAACATTTCACAGCTATAAAAAGATGTTGTGTAAATCATTGGAATGGCACATCTACAACCCAAAAGAAAATGTGGGAAACAAAACTTACTGCTTGAATAAACAAATTATGAAAGGCTAAAAGTAAAATTTACAGACCATATGTAACTTCTTCTGTTGTGGGTATGTGACAAAGATAAATAAACATAAGCAAAGCAGGTCAGGATTCATAGTCAGAGCAAGGTTATTATAGTTAATGAAAACTAAAATCAAAACTGAAACTATTATTAAAAAAACATTCTCATTAACTGAAATAAAATAATTAACAAAACTAAAACTAAATGGCACTGTTAAAGTAGCTGGAAAGACTAGCTGAAATGAAATAATTTACAAAAAATATTTTTAGTTTTCGTTTTTGAATGAATATTCTTGGCATTAGTCTTTAATGCTTATAACTTTTAACTCTAAAACAGAAAGTCATCCACCACGAGCCGTGCACATGCTGTATATTCATTGACAAGTGAGAAATGTTTCAGTTTATTTCTCAGGTGCCTGCATTTTGTTGACAATAATTTACCTGCCACTTCGCACAGGAGAAATCCTTTTTGAAAATAAGACGGCACTGATCGATAGACTAACTAGGTCATCATACAAGATCAGCATATTGTTGCTGACCAACTACTTTTGTTTTAAAAAAGCCGTCTAACAACAAAGTGATATAAACCTTGTTAAATTCCCGAGCTGGCAATATCTCCACTGAACTACAGATAGGTAGGCGAGGAGAGTCTACCAACTGGTGAAAAACTAAACCTATTAATATGTTTTTGTATTTATTCATTTATCTTTTTTTAGTTTATATTCACAGCTCAAAATACCTGATATTATGAAAATAATCCAGATGCAGTATTATGTTTTAAAATATCTGTCCCCCTTTTTTTTTAATTTTCTCTTTCTCTCTCTCTCTCTCTCAAAATAGACAGTTGAAATATCATATTCTTTTTGTTCTTAACATCAGCCATATCATACATATTGCATACCAGGGATTTTTCCTGCCTTGCAACCAAACCTGCTGGGGTAGGCTCCAGATTTCCTGAGATCACGCACTGCATAAACAGGTTTATATAACGTATATATGGTTCCTAATCTCAGCTGCTGTTTCTGTTGTTTTGTAGCCGTCCTTACTCCTATTACCTGCTCTTACTCTACTCATTATGGGTTTACTGTTCTTATGATGGGCTATTCAAGTCTCATTGCCCCTAACCTTGACACTAAATGCGTGTTTTTCTTTGTTTCCTTCAACGCAGCTAGATGGGGTCTGCACACTGCTTCAAGCCTAAGAGTCCTGGTCTTCCTAGACTCCATAGTAGCTCTTTAACCATACCATAATTACTAACACTACAACTGAAACTAATAGATATAAAAATTAAATAGAAATGTCTTTGTGAAATAAAATCTAAATTAAAACTAAAAATATATGATGAAGGAGAACTAAAACTAAACTGAATTTCCAAGTAAGGTCAGAAAACATATAGAAATAAAAACTCATATAAAAAGGCAAAACTATAATAACTTTGGCTCAGAGTTGAGCCTTAGTTTAAGCAGCTTCACTTGTGGCTGGGTATTTAACTTCCTGACAAATAGACTCCTGTCAGTGAGGACTGACAAAAATAACTCCTCCGATCTGTTCTATGACATTGGAGTTCCGCAAGGCTACTGCCCACTGCTATACAGTCTATTCACCAATGAATACGTAGCAAAGCAGAAGTGCAACCGCATCATCAATTTTACAGGCAACACCATTGTGATTGGCCTCAGCAGCAATAATGATGATGCTGCCTGCAGGAAGGAGTTAAAAGACCCGACTGTACGGTGCCCTAACAACAACTTCTCCTTGTATGTCGACAAAATAAAGGAAGTCATTGTTGACTTCAGAAAGAATAATGGCAGCCACACTCCACTCCCCTGTGCAGACAGTTAGTAGCTTCAGGTTCCTGGGTGCCCAATCACTGATTGTCTTTTGTTATAAATATATAATTATAAAATGACATTCCACAGATTCACACCATCTACTCAACCAGCCTGAGGAGAGCTGAATCGATCATCTCTAATGACAGCCATCCAGCCTTCTGTTTTCACTTCTGCCATCTGGGAAGCACTACTGGCCTCGCCACTTGCCCCACCGGCTTCAGGGACAGCTTCTTCCCCCAGGCCATGAGGTCACTGAACTTTCAGCAGCCTGAGCCTACCTGCACTGGGTACTGAGCCCACCTGCTGGTCTATGTGTAATTTTACTGTACATTACTTTTTTCCTACCACTCTTATTTACCATATTTATTTATCTTCTACTACTCCTGTTTATTTACTGTATTCATTTATACAATACTGCAGCTGTGGCTCAAGAATGTGGCTGTGCTCTCACAGTGCATGTAACAATAAAGATCTCTAATCTCTTATTACAAATCTCTAATATTAACATCACATTAAAACCATTTTCCAAAACAAAAGAAAAGCTGCAGCATCTGCTATTGGTGCAATGCCCCAACGTCCCTCCTACTGAAGGAGTTTGCCTTCAAAAATGTCAGTTTGGACAGTATGACTGGACATACATGTCAGGATCATTTAAAAGGGCTGACCAGTACATTGATGCTACACAATGATTTTTATTTTACATATCCAGTCTCTAATTGGCTTGGCGATACTTTTGTTTGCACACAAGTGAAGTTTATTGAGATGATGATGTTTGGGAAGCCTAATTAACTTTATCTAATGTCACTGATGTAACTTTACAACAACAACAACATTTATTTATATAGCACATTTTCATACAAATAATGTAGCTCAAAGTGCTTTACATGATAAGGAAAAGAGAAGTAAAAGACAAAGTAAGAATTAGAATAAGACAACACTGATTAACATAGAATAAGAGTAAGGTCCGATGGCCAGGGAGAAAAATTAATTTTTTTTTTCTTTATTAATTTTATTGCAATCCATACAAATCAATCAAGTTTTTACAAAAAGAAAAATTGAGTTAAGGACAAATCGATCTCCACCCCTGAGAGAGAGAGCAAGACAAACGGCGTGAAATCTAAGGCTTGTAAACATACCTAAATTAATAAATTCTCTGTGCTTTATGAACTTATTTTAAAATATTACTGATTAGATCCTGCCATGTTTTGAAAAAAGTCTGCACAGATCCTCTAACTGAGTATCTGATTTTTTCCCATTTTAAATAGTATAACACATCAGTTTCCTACTGACTTAAAAGAGGAGAGTTTGGGTTCTTCCAGTTTATCAGAATGAGTCTGCGTGCCAGAAGTGTAGTGAATGCAATCACAATTTGTTTGTCTTTCTCCAACTTAAGACCCTCTGGAAGAACCCCAAACACAGCTGTTAATGGGTTAGGAGGGATTGTGAGTCCAAGGCTGTCTGAGAGGTAATTAAAAATTTTTGTCCAGAATAATGTTAATTTGGTACAGGCCCAGAACATGTGACCTGTTGAGGCTGGGACTTGATTGCAACGTTCGCAGGTTGGATCATGCCCTGGAAACATTTTGGAGAGATTTAGTCGAGACAGATGTGCTCGATATATAATTTTAAGTTGTATAATTGTATGCTTTGCGCATATGGAGCTCGAGTGAATTCTCTGCAGTGCTACTTTCCACTCCTTTTCTGATATATTAATTGAGAGATCTTTTTCCCCAGTGTCCTCTTGGATCTTTGAAAGGGAGGGATTGTAAAATGATTTTATATATTGTAGAGATGGTGTCTGAGTCCTTGAGTTTGAGCAATATTTTTTCCAGCATGGATGAGGGTGCAAGATGAGGAAAATCAGGAAGGTTCTGTTTAACAAAGTTCCTGATTTGAAGATAGTGAAAGAAATGTGTAGCTGGAATATTAAGTTTGGAATGTAGAAAAATTAATTAATTTTACAGAGATTCACTTACCAAAAGCAAACGTTAGTTAGTGTAAAAGATTTACTGGCTTAGAATTAATATTTGTTATTTTTAACAATTTTAACATTATGAAACACAAATATTTTAACTTTGTTTTATTATTACTATACACTCGCTGGCTACTTTATTAGGTATACCATGCTAGTATCAGGTTGGACCCCCTTTAGCCTTCAGAACCACCGTAATTCTTTGTGGCATAAATTCAACAAGGTGCTGGAAACACTCCTCAGGGATTTTGGTCCATATTGACAAGATAGCATCACACAGTTGCTGCAGATTTGTCAGCTGCACATCCATAAGGCGAATGTTACATTCCATCACATCCCAAAGGTGCTCTGTTGGATTGAGATTTGGTGACTGCGGAGTCCATTTGATGAACTCATTGTCATGTTGAAGAAAACAGTTTGAGCTGATTTGAGCTTTGTGACATGGCACGTTATCCAGTTGTAAGTATTCATCAGAAGATGGCTACACCGGGTCATAAAGGGGTGGACATGGTCAGCAACAATACTCAGGTAGGCTGTGGAATTTAAATGATGGTGAATTGCACCAGCAATACCAGCCTGAACCTTTGACACAAGGCAGAATGGATCCATGCTTTCATGTTGTTGATGCCAAATTCTGAGCTTACCATCTGAATGTTGCAGCAGAAACCGAGACTCATCAGACCAGGCCACATCTTTTACTGTCCAGTTTTGGTGAGCCTGTGTGAACTGTAGCCTCAGTTGCCTTTCTTAGCTGACAGGAGTGATACCTGGTGTGGTCTCCTGCTGCTGTAGTCCACTTGCCTCAAAATTCAATGTGTTGTACATTCAGAGATGCTCTTCTGCATACGTCAGTTGTAACGAGTGAATATTTGAGTTACTGTTGCCTTTCTATCAGCTCAATCCAGTCTGGCCATTCTCCTCTGACCTCTCGCATCAACAAGTTATTTTCACCCAAACAACTGACACTCACTGGATATTTTCCCTTTTTTGGACCATTCTCTATAAACCCTAGATATGGTTGTGCATGAAAATCCCAGTAGATCAGCAGTTTCTGAAATACTTAGACCAGCCCATCTGGCACCAACAACCATGCCACGTTCAATGTCAATGTCACTTAAATCATCTTTCTTCCCAATTCTGATGTTTAGTTTAACTTCAACAGGTCGTCTTGATAATGCCTACATGTCTAAATGCATTGAGTTGCTGCCATGTGATTGGCTGATTAGATATTTGTATTAACAAGCTGTTGAACGGGTGTTCCTTTAAAGTGGTCAGTGAGTGTATTTTCCTTTTGTCTCTTGTTGACAAAAAGGCAATGGGGACAAATGACATAAAGACTTAAAAGTTAAGTATTATTAATCTTGTCATTTTTCAATAACAGTATAGCTTTTAATGTCTTAGCACTCTGCAATGAATGTTAAATTAGTTTAAACAATAGTGTATAGCTAAGAATGCAGCAATATTAGATATGCTAAAAAAATCCCGTCACTGACAAAAAAAGGTGGTAACGAATGACATAATTTAAATTTCATTTCATTTCATGTTTATTTATAAAGCACTTTAAAATAACAGGGGTTGAACCCAAAGGGCTGCAGAAACCATATGCTGTACCAGGTAACACAATAAAGTAAGAATTTAAAAAAACAATAAATAAAACAAATGACAGATCAGGACAAAAGGAGAAAAAACAACTCTCAAACTGAGTTAAAAGCCAGGGAATAAAAGTAAGTTTTAAGAGTTGATTTAAAAATGGACAGTGAGAGGGCCATCCTAATATTTAGGAGTAATAGCCATTCCACAATTTCAGAGCCAGGAAAGAGAAAGCCCAGTCTCCTCTCTGTTTTAACCTTGCTTTTCGAGCAGGCAACAAAAACAGATCAGCAGACCTGAGAGACCTTGCTGGGGTGTATGGAATTATCAGGTCATTAAGGTAGGAGAGTGCTAATCATTTTAAGGCTTTGAAAGTAAAGACGAGAACCTTAAAATGTATTCAAAACTGTACAGGAAGCCAATGGAGGGATGCAAGTATTGGGGTGATACGGTCACACTTCTTAGTGCTTATTAAGAGACGTACTGCAGCGTTCTGTACCAGCTGGCAGGACAGGGAAGCCTGACTGACCCCAGAATACAGGACATTACAGTAATCAAGCCGTGATGAGATAAAACCATGTATAACTTTTTCAAAAATCATCAAATGATAAAAAAGGATTGACTATAGATAAAAAACTCTACTTTATCACTGAGCTAATTTGATTGTCCATTTTAAAACCATCATCCATAATCACGTCCAATTTCCTCGTGGAGGACTTAACAAAAGATTTATAAGGGACCTAGGTTAAAACAGAGGAAATCACTGGTCCCACTAGGTCAAAACGTGAGGACCTCAGTTTTACTCTCATTAAAGTTAAAAAAATTTAAGGCCATCCAAGCTTTGATGTCTTCCAAGCAGTGCAATGAGCGTTTTGAAAGGGTGTTATCTTTCCATTTTAAAGGCAAGAAGATTTGGGTGTTGTCTGCATAACAATTGTGAAAAGACAGCCCCCCGGACACAGACATACCGACACCAGAATGTCCGAAACACACTCCTTTATTGTCCACAACACCACAATGCCTTATCACCAACAGTTTTGTCTCTTTCTCTTTCCTCTCTCTCTCTCTCTTTTTCTTTCTTTCTGTTCCTTGGACCTTCACTCTCCTCCTCTCAACTCCGGCTCGTCTACTGGAGGGAGGCGGCCCCTTTTATGATAACCCGGATGAGCTCCAGGTGCTCCATCTGACGACACTTCCTGGTGTGGCGGAAGTGTCAGATGAGCACCTGGAAGCACTCCAGATACCCCTGGGATTTCTTCCGGCAGCACTTCCTGGTGTGTCGGAAGTGCTGCCATCCAGCGTCCTCCCATAGGGATAAGCTTCCCAGCTCTGTTTCAGTGGCCTCCAAGCAGACCTGTGTGGCTGCCTTCTAATGGCTCAGAGAAGGTATCGTCCCTCTTGTGGACCGTCCAGGTGCCCTGGCTGGGTAAGGTCTCCAGCCGTCTGTGACACAATGGAAAGAAATACTGCATTTTTTAAAAATGGATCCTATCAGAAGAGTGTATACTGAAAAAAGTAGAGGCACTAGGAAAGATCTCTGGGGGATTTCACGGTGGAGAGATGCTGAGGAGTTGGTAAAGTCACCAATGTTGACAGAAACACGCCTGTCAGACAGGTATGATTTGAACCAATCCACTGCTGTGCCTTTAATGCCTACACAATGCTCCAGTAAGTATGTTATGGTCTGCTGTATGAAAGGCTGCTGTAACAAAGATGGCATGACATAATTTAAATTGTCATTTTAATTTAGGTTATAATGCTTTACCACTTTGTAATGAACACATAAGATTAATTCGGCAACATTAGATATGCTAAAAGAAAAAAAAAAGAAGTTGAACCTTTCTCTATGGTTTAAGTTTAATACAAAAAAGAATCCATGATGAAACCCTCATTCTTCCTGTTTAGCTAAATAGAAGTGTTAGTGCCACCATTCATTTGTTAGCAAATCCAATTCAAACCAAATCAGAGCTGCAGCATCTAATTTAATAGTGCCAAGACAAAACCCACCAGAACACAGGGATGAAGTGCCAAAGTGACACACTGGGAAAGAACACTGGTGTTACTGTGACGCAGCAGTGTTATTTGTTGTACAATTGGGATGTCAGATGAACTAAGATTCTGTACAGCCACTGTCTTAATTAATAACCAGTTACTGCTGCTAATGGAACAAACACCTTTTGCCTTGAGTTTAATTGACTTGCTCTTTAAGATTGGGAATCCTTAATTGTTTGTTTCCATAATCTGCGGCCAAAGAATGATAAGATAAAAAGAGAGCCAGCAGATGACTAGCTAATTTAGTGGACTCCGGACAGCCACAAATTTCTCTCCAAACAATTTCTTAATTAGGAGTCTATTGTCTGTGGTGGGTTGGCACCCTGCCCAGGATTGGTTCCTGCCTTGTGCCCTGTGTTGGCTGGGATTGGCTCCAGCAGACCCCTGTGACCCTGTATTCGGATTCAGCGGGTTAGAAAATGGATGGATGGATGGAGTCTATTGTTGCTGTGAATTAAACTTATCACTTAATCATAAAGATTGTTGGTACTGTTACTCTGCTACAGCCCACATATCTAAAATTGTTTATTGTCTTTATTTCTTGCAACACTATTGATATATTGTGTCAAACCACAGTAGATCAATATATCTCACCCCAGCACTTTTTTCTTTTCAAATATTTTATTGAATGAGCCACTATATTTGAATGGGACTGAGTGAGACGGCCATCTAATGTCTTGCTTTACATCGCATTGTTTCATAGCTAGAGTCTAACGGGTTTTTAATTTTAAAAAGCCGGTCATCTAAAATTAAGGCAAAATGTGTTTTACATTAGCACCAGTAATTGTTTATGAAATACAGAGTGTCTGCACGAGTGTGACCCTCTAGAATCTAAATTTGACACCCGTGCTGTACAACTAAACTGAAATAAGTAAATGCATCAGCTTACTGTAGCTTAGTTCAGAGTTTAATAAATAATTACTTCCTGAATTTTTCAATTTTCTTCTTATGTACGCCGTCAATTTTTTTAACAACAAACATATTTCAGAAGATAATGCAATAAGAAAAAAAAACTGACATTAGGTATTAATATATACAAAAGAAAACAAGCGCAATTACACATTATCAGCAGGTGGCATGGCGTTCGCTACTTTGCAGGTGTAAACTCAAAAGGCGGGCGACAAGGCGCGCATGTCAATGTCTTGTACTCATGTGTTAGACCAGGAATGTCAGGAAGGTATGCGGTGCAGTATTTAAGTGAAAATACAGAAAATGAAAGCACTTTATAGCATTTACACGATTTCACTAGTTGTGTGATTACCTTAAAAAGAAAAAGAGAACCTTGTGATAGAAGCAGTAATTTTGTGGGGATATGTGTCCAATTTGGATTGGATTACAGGAAGATATAGAAAGACTGTTGTCCACTAGTCAATGCCCCTCAATAATATCTGTTATGAGCAGGTGTACTTTTAAATATAACTCCTCTAAATGGTTAGTGGGGGATAAGAAGGTCTGAGTTTGAGTTTATCCCCGATGTCTGTCACTACCTTCCCTGGTAGTATCACTGTGCTGCTACTGTGATTTGAGGTTATCTTAACTTTAGTTCCTAACTGCCCCAAGCATACTTTTTGGCTTCTTAGCTGTTGTCACACACATTCGATTAGGAGACAGTTTATGGGCTCAAATAAGTGAATGTTCCCGCCGGACCAGGGTTGACGCTGTCCTCTAACCCTTTCTCCTCTCCTCCTACAGAACAACTGATGAACCCTCAACCAAACACCACTTCCAATCCCCTGAAGACAACCTAGCAATACTTCCGGTTCTGGTCCTCAAGAACCCACCTACACCTGACGTCATATCCGGTCCCAAGAGTGGTCCTCTCCTACTACATCACTTTCTGTTTTGTGATTATATATGTCAGCCATTTTGTCATACTCTTCAGTTCTGTTTTGGACTCCTGTCTGTAAAGACGTTTGCATAACCAGCAGTTTTCAAGGATACAGGGTGGCTCGCCAACTCTTTCATGTTGTTTTGCGTCTTTCCTCACACCGTACCAAGACCTGGATTCATCTTGTATTTGCAAATATTTTATGACATTTTTCATAACAGCATGCGGAACAGTTTCCCTTTTGTGAAATAAATCATTCACAGCCTTTTTTATCCTATACACATTAAAAAAATATTTCTGTGACTGAACTGAAAAGATATTTGAAATTAAATGTAAATTTTTCTCCTACACTATAATGATGTTTAAAACAAAGTGGGGTTGGAAGATATTTAGAAGTCAGTCAGTCATTTTCTAACCTGCTTAGTCCTCAACAGGGTCACAAGGGTCTGCTGGTGCCTTTTCGAGCCAGCATAGGGAGCGTAATCATCTTAAATATTGACATAATCGAGCTTATTTTCCATGTGTCTCTAATGCATAAACTGGTCACACTTTTTGGGACCTGCTGTATTTTTGTAGTAAATGGGCTAGGACTTGTGAATGATAAAGAAAGATGCAGAGATTAGTAATTCATGCACATAATTTTAGATTAAGCAAAGTTAATAAACACTTCATTGAGCTGAGTTTTATTTCTTGGAACGTTTCCTTGATGATTAGCATTAGTACTTCATTCCACCATTTTCATATCCCATATACTGTATGTCAGTGTAGAGTCACTGAGGTAGTAGCCTGTCTAGGAAGCACAACACTTACAGTTCTGTCTGAAAGCTACAACAGCAGTGAAGTAGTAATAACAGCAAAATAAAAACACTAATGACACAATTCATAATTTTCACTCATATTAAAGAGTCATTCAACACACACATGAAGCTGTGCTAGGAAATCCCATTGGAATACTCCATTTAATGTGCGTGGTCCATTATCTTCTCACGGCTCTGTCAGAGCAGGACGAAGTTTGAAGGGTAAAAAGTAATAGGGGCCAAAATTCCAAAGTCCAGGAATTGAGCAGGTCAGCAGTTTTGAGTTCCGGAGTTTCCAGGGTCCAGCATTCATGGGATTTTCAAGTGACAGGGTGTGGTAATGCTTTTTACAACTTTTAAAAGTCTTGTTACAGTATACAATCCATTCATTAATTTTCCAAACCTGCTTTATCCTAAGCCAGGTCGTGGGCAGCAACTTTCGCCGCTCTTTAGATGGCACAGCCCAAGATATACTTCCTCACAGGCTGAGAGAGTGTAATAGTGAAGTCTAACAGCAAGGGTGTGTAATAAAATGAGAAAAAAGCACAAGCAGCATATTATAATATGTATAAATAAAATACATCTCTATATATATAAAATCCAATGTCGGCCTCTGTGTCTTGTATGTCTGTCTGCCCACTTTTCACGAGAGAACTACTTAACGGATTTAGACTGGGTTTTGTTCTGTAATTTGCTTGAACATTTCAGTTGATTTTGCGACTTCTCTCATTGCGCTAAGAATCAAGTTCACTTGTGGTACCGATTTATTTGTGCGAATCTGAGAGAGACTCAGCAGGCTGAGGGGAGGGGAACGAGTACTTCCTCACTCACGCGTCTTACCTCTGCTTGGCTAGCGAACAAGAGAACTACTTAATGGATTTAGATTGGGGTTTTTTTTTTTTTATAATTTGCTTAAACATTCCGGTTCATTTTGCAACTTCTCTCATCATGCTAAGAATCATAGTTTGCTTGCAGGAGTGATATATTCGTGCTAATCTGAGGCAGAGATTGTGGGCTGAAGGGAGAGGGAAGAGTGACGTCAGGAGTAGAGAGCTGGGCCGGGCCCTCCTCACTGCCCCAGTTCACAACTATGTGAGCGGAGCTGCCAGGGACGGCTAGTATTGTACATGAAAGAATAATATTTCATATGCAGAATTTATGTATGAGCGGAGTATTGGTTGAATACATAGACCTTTGATCCCCTTGGGTCATGAAAAAAGACAATTTTCCCACAGTGATTAACAAAGTTACAGAAAATATCTGTAAAACTCACCCAGATGTCAGACTTTTATATTGATGATGAACTTGTGTCTTTTTGCTTATAATTGTGACTGACTGGAGAAGATCACATAGGAATTGCCGCATCAGTTGCTATATTTCTCGTTTTTTTTCTTTGGATGTATCTCTATGTTTAAGTGAAGTGCATGTAGCCTTCCATGTGTAGTTAATGAGAGGTCAAGCAAAATTTTACTGGCTAAGAAAAAAGATTACAATATGCAAGCTTTCTAGGCAACTCAGGCCCCTTCTTCAGGAAGGTTCCCTCGAAAGCTTTCATATTGTAGTCTGTTTAGTTAGCCAATAAAAGGTGTCATTTTACTTGACTTCTCATTGCATCCATAATGGGTAACATGGTACAACACCCGACTATGTGGAGTTTATATCTATTCTTTATGTTAGTGACCTGCTCGCTAATTATTACTGCCTTGGTCTAGCAGTATTACTATTAGTAATAATAATAATAAATTTACTATGCCTCATCTGGGTTCTAAAACCACTTTTTCCATTACAGGGCCATTGGGCGTCATTAGACACAAGGCAAGGAATAAAAGTGGATGGAACACCAGTCTGTCACAGAGTTTTTAAGCAGGTGAGGAAGATGGATGGATGAAAGGCTTTAGTTTTCACGTAGAGGTAAAGCCATAGACCTTATCTTAGAAGTGAAAGTAAAAGAAATAGATGTCTTTAAATAGATGATGTAAGAAATATGCTCAAAATAAACATTAGCCATCTGAAAGGAATGTTTAATCTCCTTTTTTAATATCTCTGGCAATACTGAAACAATTCAGCAGTGAAACAGCAAAGAGACATTCAGAGATTGAAGGTTTAAAGGTTTCAGATCTCAGTCAGTTACTGACTCATCATATTACCTTGAGCAAGCGTCTCTGCATCTGTGTGTGCCTGTTGTCTGGACATAATGTGAAATCCAAGGTCCTGTTAAATTATTCTGGGGGATTTGTAATGCATAGGTCATGAATCAAAACTGCCATTCATGAATATTTCTAAGAAAGCACATAAAAATACTCCTCTGACTAAAGTTTAAGTTGCTATTCATCCAGTCTACTGAACGTTCCTCAGAAGGTCTGTTCTGATGAAAATAAATTAAACATTAACTGTACCTTAGGATTAGAACCTAGCCTTGTACAGCAGCAAATTTTATAAAAAAAAACTAATTATACCAGAGCCACAAAAATGTCACAACGAATGCAGTCAAAATAATATACACAGCATTGCTCCTCAATAAACTGAAGCAATAATTAGGGAAAGAGAGAGAGAGATGGAGTCCAACGACCAGCAGAGCTGCACAGCTACAGTAGTAAACTTTGCTAACCTTTTTGCGAAAAACTCAAATAGCTAACATATCAGATTTGAATTCATAAGCTTGCCATTTCAGTTCCTACCTGTTAAAATATTTCAGTGTTTCACCTTTATGCATTATTTTTCACATATACGTTTAACTTAACCTGCAATTGCTTCGTCCAGGGTAAGACGTTAATCTGCATCCAGCCCAGCAAGCAGGTCCCCCAACTTACAGAAAAAACTTGGGGGTTGGTGGCAGGATTGGCACTCCAGCCACTGTAAGAAAACCTCACACTGTTCAGTGTGGTGCTGAGGTGTCACCCGCTGTACCCGGTTCCCAATCCGGCTGGTTTGTTGTGTGCAGGCTCCCAATTTCCTCCTCCTCCTCCTCCTCCTCTTCTGTGTAACTAAGAATTGCATTCCCAAGTGTATCCAAAATGGAGATGATGAGGTCACATGATCCGCTGTTAACTCTTTCATTAACTGCACTTTCAATGCACAAAGTGTGAGATGGACTATACTACACGGTTTATTTTAATTTGTATAAAATAATAAGATGTGATTATGCAGCTGTGTCCTGCAAATTAGTACGTCTCAAACGCACAAATGGTTCTGCTTACATTGGAAGAAACCCTTGCTGAGTGTTCATGTGGCAATGAAAACACTAGAAATAGAACACTAGAAACATAAAATACATTATAGATTTTATTATTCTGAACCTATGTTTTATGGTCTATTGTACTTATAGGTGGAGCCATGAAACAAAATGTTAAAGAAAGGTAGTAAATGACTACTAAAATTGACTTACTATTTAATAGTAGTTGAAGGATATAATACACAAATAAAATAAAAAATACCCATATAAACAAACTCTAACCTCAGGTATTCACCTACAGTGGATTCAGAAAGTATTCGGACCCCTTCACTTTCTGTACACTTTATTTTTAGTGTTCTGGATTTAATTTTAAGTGGATACAGTTGACATTTTGCCCGTCAGTCTACATTGAGTAACCCATACTGACAAAGTGAAAACATGTTTATAGAAACGTTTGCAGATTTATTAAAAATTAGACGCTGAAACTGATCATTCACATAAATATTCAGACCCTTAATTCAGTACTTTGACAACACTTACACTTTTGAGTCTTCTTGTGTATGTCTTTACAAGCCTTACACATCTTTATTTGGGTAGTTTTTCCCATTCTTCCTTGCAGATTTCTTAGTCTCTGTTAGACTGGATGGGCAGTGTCTGTAAACTGCCATCTTCAAGTCTCTCCACAGATGTTCTATGGGGGCTTATTGTTGGGCTTTGGCTGGGCGACTAAGCCATTACTGGCTTTAGGACAGTCTGAGTCTTGTCCTGTAGCCATTCCAGCATTATCTTGGCTGTATGCTGAAAGGTCAACCTTTGCCCCACTCTGAGGTCACATGCACTTTGGACCAAGGGCCTCTCTGTGTTTGGCTGCATTCCTCCTTCCATGATGACCAGTCTTCCTGTCACTACTACTGAGAAACATCTCCTTAGTATGAGGCAGCCACCAACATGCTTCACCATTGGGATTCTATCAGGCAGAGGGTGAGCAGTGCATGGTCTTCGCCAGACATAGTACTTGAAGTGCTGCCCAATGAGTTCAATTTTTGTCTCATCAAAAAAGAGAATCTTGTCCTTCATGCAGGCTGTCATATGCCTTTTATTCAAGAGTGGCTTTCATCTTGGTTTTTCTTCTGACATGCAGTGGGAATAGTTGGATCTTAAACACACAAATGTGTGCATCACATAAACAATGTCCAATCAATTCAGTTTGTCAAAGGTTAATTCCAGTCAAGTTCTAGAAGTATCTCAAGGTTAATTAAAATGAACAGAATGCACATTTTGGAGTGCCACAGCAAAGGGTCTAAATGCCTATGAGAGAATAAATTTTTTGATTTTTAATGAATTTGCCAACCTTTCTGAAACCATGTTTTCGCTTTGTCATTATGAGTTATGGACTATAGACTAATGGACAGAAATGGCAAATTTATTCACTTAATCTTCTTCTTCTTCTTCCACTTTCGGCTGCTCCTGTTAGGGGTTGCCACAGCGGATCATCTTCTTCCATATCTTTCTGTCCTCTGCATCTTGTTCTGTTACACCCATCACCTGCATGTCCTCTCTCACCACATCCATAAACCTTCTCTTAAGCCTTCCTCTTTTCCTCTTCCTTGGTAGCTCTGTCCTTAGCATCCTTCTCCCAATATACCCAGCATCTCTCCTCTGCACATGTCCAAACCAATGCAATCTCACCTCTCTGACTTTGTCTCCCAACCGTCCTACTTGAGCTGACCCTCTAATGTACTCATTTCTAATCCTATCCATCCTCATCACACCCAGGGCAAATCTTAGCATCTAACTCTGCTACCTCCAGTTCTGTCTCCTGCTTTCTGGTCAGTGCCACCGTCTCCAACCCATATAACAAAGCTGGTCTCACTAACGTCCTGTAGACCTTCCCTTTCACTCTTGCTGACACCCGTCTGTCACAAATTACTCCTGACACTCTTCTCCACCCATTCCACCCTGCCTGCACTCTCTTTTTCACCTCTCTTCCACAATCCCCATTACACTGTACTGTTGATCCCAAGTATTTAAACTCGTCCACCTTCGCCAACTCTACTCTCTGTATCCTCACCATTCCTCTGACCTCCCTCTCATTTACACACATGTATTCTGTCTTGCTCCTACTGACCTTCATTCCTCTCCTCTCTAGAGCATATCTCCACCTCTCCAGGGTCTCCTCAACCTGCTCCCTACTATCGCTACAGATCACAATGTCATCAGCAAAACATCATAGTCCATGGGGACTACTGTCTAATCTCATCTGTCAGCCTGTCCATCATCATTGCAAATAAGAAAGGGCTCAGAGCCGATCCCTAATGTAATCCCACCTCCACCTTGAATGCATCTGTTGCTCCTACTGCAGACCTCACCACTGTCACACTTCCCTCGTACATATCCTGTACAACTCTTGCACACTTCTCTGCCACTCCCGATCCGGTATGGAAATTTGTATTGTTGTCCGCATTTATTCAATTAATCTACAACACAATAAAATGTATGGAAAGTTAAAGGGTCTTAATACTTTTTGATTCCACTGTAAATTATATTTGTATGGTTAAAAAAATGATGCTTTGGTCACTTGTTTTCTTATGTTAAAAAATTGTTTTCAATCCAACAAGAACATATTCCAGCATCTATCAACATTTAACAGAAGAGGTGACGTTTTCTGCATGGCGACAGAGATTCTTTTTCAGCTTAGTGGCCTTACTGCACATTCTATGGCAGTAAATGAATGTGCTTGTGAATGAAATGTAGGTTGTGCCATTGATCTCCCCTGTGTGGAGCCTCACCTGTAAGAGAAACTAAATTAAAAAAAAAAAAAGAAAATCTTATTTGTAGTGGTTCTGCAATGTCGAGAAATCATAATACTGGTTGTGGTTGGAAGCAAGCACTGAATTTACAGCACGTTAGGCACCCACCACACAACAAACCAACTGTATTGGGACCCGAATACAGCTGTGCAATGGAGGACCCCTTAGCACCACACTAGTAAATAATATAAGATGCCAATTAACAGGGGGCACAAAATATGGATTGCATTAAACCTCAATATTAAAATTAGAAGAAATATATACTATTTTGATAATTTTATAACAATAAATCTTGGCTTACAAATGTTTTTTAAGATCAGTTCAAAGTATACCACAAATAAGGATTACATTATACACTGTAGGTGTCACAGTCTTGCTTTGTGAAAGTAACGAATGATTAACCCAGAGTTTCTCAACCTTTAAGTATTTGTGACCCAAGTTTTCATAACAGTTTTAATCACGCCCCCCTAATGTTTTTTTGAATGGAGCCCACTAATACCAATTTGTTCTTTTTTAATTAATGATATATCATAGATGCATATTTTATTATACCTACTTAACTTTTATCGGCATTTATCTAACTCTATATTTATTTTTCTAGTGTCACAATGTAGTTTAAGTTCATTTGTTTTGGTTTCCATCCATCCATCCATTGAACCCGAACACAGGGTCACAGGGGTCTGCTGGAGCCAATCCCAGCCAACACAGGGCACAAGACAGGAACCAATCCTGGGCAGGGTGCCAACCCACCGCAGTACACACACAAGCACATCCACACACCAAGCACACACTAGGGCCGATTTAGAATCGCCAATCCACCTAACCTGCATGTCTTTGGACTGTGGGAGAAAACCGGAGCACCCGGAGGAAACCCACGCAGACACGGGGAGAACATGCAAACTCCACGCAGGGAGGACCCGGGAAGCGAACCCAGGTCTCCTAACTGCGAGGCAGCAGCGCTACCACTGTGCCACCGTGCCGCCCTTGTTTTGGTTTCAATTGATGTATTTTTCATATTTTTGATTCTTGTTTTCTTTTTTCACATCTTTGCGCCCCCCTTTTTGTTACTTCGCACCCCCTTGGGGGGCCCGCCCCACAGTTTGAGAACCACTGGATTAACCTGACTGTGGGCATGCTTGACAATTGCTTGCAGTGCACTGACAACACCTTCAAGTTTGGTTAATGCTTTATGGCCTTTGCTTCTGGCCGAGGCCTGCGCTGCTCGAAAAGGGGCTCAGATAATGAACTGATTCATTGTACATATAGAACACCTCAAAGCAGAAAAGCAGATTCTTAAAATGCGTTTGGTTTGTGATAAACGATACTCTGTCACCAACACAGTAATCTTCTGTTTTATGTAATAATGCTAATAAAGCTGTGGGTGGCAAGTCACATCTGTGCATCTATGATCTACAATGACACTCCAAATCAAAAAGTCAAAGCCACACAAATAGCAGAGATTAGCAGGCATTTTTATATATATTTTTTTTGGTTTGGCTGAAAAATTGTAAGCAGCAAAAAAAAAAAAAAATCAAGAAGCACAGGCCGCCCACACAACCACCTCCATCATCACTAGGAACAAAATGTCCTCATCAGAGATAAGGCTGAGGCAGAATCCACTTCTTATGACTCATTCTTCTGGAGTATTTAGTAATTTTGTATTAGTTTATTTGCATGCTAGCATACTGGATCCATTGTTTATAGTTCTCTAATATGGAACAAGCTTAAGTCTGGTCTTTTGTGTATCCTTTAAGAAAATCACTGAAAATTCCAAATATAAGGCCAGTGTAAAATTGTTATGAGCAAGCTTTGAAAGGTGTCTAATGTGTTTTATTACTGGAGTGGAAAAAAAGGAGATTAAATAAAAGCTGTTAGCCATGCCTCAGCAGAAAGCAATTACAATTTTTGGTGCGACTGTATTTGAATATTAGGAGGTATGAAATAAAATGTAGCACATGTTTTACTCGCAGGGCAGACATCTGTTAATATTAATGCATAAACGTATTCCACTTAAATACTCTCATGTATGACAAATTAAAGCATTTGCAATATCAAATTGCTAAAAATACAGAGACAGATGAAGGTAAGTCATTGATTTTCTGCAATTTGCATCCATCTTTCTTTATTTGACACAGCAAAGTTAAAAATATTGCACCAGTATCTGTAGAGTGCAAAACAGATGACCACTATCAGGAGTCCAGTACTCACTTGAATTAACTGGCAAATTTTCAAGATGTACAGACCAGCCATTTTCAGTGTGTTTTAATTAAAGGATTGCTGAAGAATAAAGCTTAAAACAAATTAAATAATGAAGTTGAAAGGGGACTGGCAATTTGTGCATAGTCTCTAATAAATACAAAAGCATAAGCAGAAACAGCACTGACAGGTACTGAGGGGGACCGAAATACAAGAATAGAGAAGAAACTCTTGTGGCAGCAGTGACGTCAACTGAATCTAGAGAAATGTTAAAACAGCAAAACCCAATAGGAAAGGCCATGTAGGAAACAAACAATTTAAGTCCAGGCAATTAGTTAGATAGATAGATAGATAGATAGACAGATAGATAGATAGATAGATAGATAGATAGATAGATAGATAGATAGATAGATAGATAGATAGATAGATAGATAGATAGATAGATAGATCTCTTGAGCATGCAACGTACAGTTGGCCATGTGAACAGTAATCTTGTTTCAGATCTCAAATCTGCTGTCATTATCGGTTTGAGTTTCATGGTTTGTTGCAATTACGACAGTATTTGTAAGACTTGTGTTGAAGAGACATTCAGCATCTGTCAAGCGTTGTAAGTATACAACCTGTTTCATCGATAACTTCACATCCAGCTTTTAAGAGTTTAAACATTCATAAACATCAAAGTGTCCACTACTGAAATCGTCACCTGTCAATCTAAGATGTTTAAGAGGCATTGGCAGATGTCAAAAGGTGTAAAATATTTGGCCATTTCGGTACACTTGAAAGCGACAACTGAACAATTCAGCGGCAGCCATCAACTCACATGCAGATGCATAGGTGAAGGGCTTAAGCAGTTCACTCTTATAGTGCTCCTGTGTAGTATAATTATCTCCTGTACCGTCATCAGTCCACACCTTGAACCTGTCCCAGTCATTCAATACATAAGACACAATGTTCCTCAAGAGTGAGCCTGATATGGCCGTGCAATATGTAACAAAGAGAATGGAAAAGGCAGGTGCCATCTATGGGCATGGAAACCACTCAGTAAGTGACAGTTCTTTGATCGATGGTGATCACCTCGATAGACATGTTAATGGGGGTACGGCTGGAATGTAAAATAAGTCTAAAATACCTACACAATAACTATAATCTTAATAAATGAACAATAAAACAGCGGAGAAGCCGTGGATTAAATAAAAAGGCTGTAGTTATCAGCAGGGAGACATGAATCCTGTGGCGAAGCAAGGAAGGGAATGTAGAGATCGTTGAAAAGTTCAATATGGCGGCCGACAGTGGCGTCATACCATTGAAATAAATAAGTATATCGGTTTCAGTTAGCGCAGGGAAGCCGCCTACCAAATTTCGTAAAGATGGGGCCATAAATAAGAAAGTTCAACATGGCGGACGTTGTCGACCGTTACGTGTAGAATTTCGAAATTAAACCTGCTTAACTTTTGTAAGTAAGCTGTAAGGAATAAGCCTGCCAAATGTCAGCTTTCTACCTACACGGGAAGATGAGAATTAGTGATGAGTCAGTGAGTGAGTGAGTGAGTTAGTGAGGGCTTTGCCTTTTATTAGTATGTATAGATAGATACATACTTTATTAATCCCAAGGGGAAATTCACATTAATTTAGAATATTTAAATGTTACATTTGACTGAGCCTCGCAAACAGATCTTGGCAGAAAAGAGCAGGACCCACAAAACTAAATGAAAAGGCATCACGAAAAGGCATCACTAGTGTTTCTTTAAGGCAGTAAAAAGTCCTGCATTAGAAGTTCTCACGGAATGGGTAGAGCAGACACTTGTCCTGGAAAACTTTGTTATTTTATAAGTGACCTGTAATGGAGCACTACACAATAACATGCAGTGAATACACTTGACTTAAGCATTCATTGTTTTCATTCTCTTTCTCTGTCTCTGTTTAGCATTCGTTTGCTCAGAGGTTGATGCCCTTACTGCTTCCTGAGCAGCTCTTCTTTTCTCCACCCTAGTGGCCTGCTCCTTCTCTTCTTTAGTCGGCATCTTTTTGTGTTAAAACTGATTAAGTCAGTGTTTGTGTTGCAATTAGTACGTTTTCCTTAATTTTTCACTTAAGCTGGCACTTAAGTCTTCAATCTGCCTTAAGAATGATTTAAGATATGAAGAGGTAGGGGAAGTGACAGTAAAGGTGGTAGGGATCAGAACGGCGCCCTTATGCATGCGCCACATGGCTGCCCTGCTGGCCACTGCTGAGAGTTGACCTATACTAATAAAAGGCAAAGCCCTCACTGACTCACTCACTAACTGATTCACTGACTGACTCACTCATCACTAATTCTCCAACTTCCCGTGTAGGTAGAAGGCTGAAATTTGGCAGGCTCATTCCTTATAGCTTCCTTACAAAAGTTGGGCAGGTTTCATTTCGAAATTCTACGTGTAATGGTCATAACTGGAACCTATTTTTCTCCATATACTGTAATGGACGTTAGCTCGACGGCCGTGGGGGGCGGAGCTGCGTGTGACATCATCACGCCTCCCACGTAATCACGTGAACTGACTGTGACCGCAGAAGACGTAGAAAAGAAGGAAGAGCTCCCAAAGATTGCTTTTCTCCTGGACAACTATATGTTGCATTCTCAAGAGTGAGCTCGCGCAGCTTCATCATATTACAACAGGAGTGCAGCCAGAAACTTTTAAGTGCCTTGTCTTAGTTAACATTAAATAAAGCCGTGGACATCGCAACATCACACAAGAGAGCAGCTCATGTGAACTGACTGAACGCAGTACGAGTGATCACTTCCATGCATCAAACCTGTTCAAAAAATGCATTACACAATTGACAAGGTGATGGCTTTATATGTTGTTCATTTATAAAACAGCGGAGATGCTGTGTAAAGGCTGTTTCACAAAAAACCAGCGGAGCGTCTTATATGAGCAGGCAGTCAGCTAAAGAAAGGAATCAATAAATATCTATATAATCGTAATAAACGAGCAAAAAATAACGTACAAGCCACGGATTTAATAAAGGAAATGGGTACCTGAACAGTAAAGTAAGTCTCGAATAGCTACACAATAACTATAAGAATTGTAATAAACGAACAATAAAACAGTACAGAACCGCAAAGCAAGGAGAAACGATGGCCTTATATGGCGTTCGTTTATAAAACAGCGGAGAAGCTGTGTGAAGGCAGCTACACAAAAAAACAGCAGAGCGCCACACTCTGAATGTATTCCTCGCATCACCGTTATACCCTCTGATCTCCCATTTCAATTCAAATGCCTCAAATTTCCAGTAAGGCTCTGCTTTGCGATGACAATTAATAAGTCTCAGGGACACACCCTACAAAAGGTTGCCATTGATTTGAGGCAACATTGCTTTCCTCCTGAGAAACAGTCTCAGCAGTTATTCAAATGGGAGCTGCCACTTACTACACTCAAGCACAACAAACAAGCAGTGAAGTTATCTGTCGTCCTGCATTAGCTCCCTTCTGCAGTTTTGGAATAGATAGCCTCCCCTGTCAAGTACATTCAGCCTGCTCATTCTTGAGGAGAGAAGACAGAAATATAGATCCCGTTTTACTGATGCACTGTAACAACCACATTGATTCGGTCTGGGTTGAGTGACACGAATAGACGTACACACCTCAAGAAGAGGGAAAATAAGATACTGCAAAATTCTTATCAGTCATTCTTATTTATTTATCAGAAATGTGTCATGGTCCAGATAGTACTGTCACTTGGTCCAGGTCCACCATTTAGTGATGCCTGTACATAGAGCCTTATTTTGGATTTAGTGCCTCTCAAAGATAACTTATTTAGAACTTATGTGATATCACTTTGATTCGATCTTCTTACAGAAACATGAAATGAAGAAAAAGAGTGTAATTTTGACCTCTTCTGTAGAATCGCACCAGGACTGCCATAAACCCCCACAACCTCCCCTTTCCTCTCACTCCCTTGCATCTGTGTCAATATGAATACAGTAAATCAAGAAAATGAATGCTAGTGCTATGTACTAACATGTGACGTATACCTGTGAACCATGTAATGTAAAATTTTAATACTTTAAATGAAAATTAAAGGTAGTATATAAATATGGTAATGGATATGTATGTAATTCTTCAGGTACTGTGGTCGGGCAGTGGAAGGACGGACTGGAAACAGTCGGACTGTTGGGACACCAACCGGGTTGTCCCGTTTAATTGTCGCAAGACAAACAGGCAAAATAAACAAAAGTAACAAAAATAGCGCTTCAGCGCTGTCATGTACAGGGACTTCTTTCACAATAATCAGTCTTTTCAAAAGTCAAGGGCTCCGGCATGCGTCTCTTTCCGGTATCCCGAGAAGGGTCTGGCTACAGCCACTGTAAGGTGTTGAGCTCCACAGTAAGCGGAAACACGCGACCTCCACAGTAGGCGAATGAATATAGGACCCACCCAATCACCAGCCCTAACCTTAAAAACACTGGGGAAGGCAGCAACAGTGAAATAGCTTGCCTAAGCTTAAGATAGTGGGGGAGGGGCATATTCCTTCTTTAGCATATAAAATAACCGTTCGCGGAAATGTCCATCCTGGACAACAAGTAACACGAGGCTGGACAGGATCCAACTTAAAAAGCTATTTCTTCTGTAAACTAAAAAATCATTCTAAAAACACACATGGATGAACACCTTTCCAGAAAAGAGTACGATGAAAACGGTTTCTTTTCACTAAATGAAGCCAACCTGAACAACCAGACGTATAAGGCAGGATAAAATTAAAACGACTAAACGGGACTAACTAATATAGGACCTACCCAATCAACAATCCTAACCTTAAAAAACACTGGGGAAGGCAGCAACAGAGAAATAGCACGCCTAAGCTTAAGATAGTAGGGGAGGGGCGTTTTTCCATCACACGTTTCCGCTTACTGTGGAGCTCAACACCTTACAGTGGCTGCAGCCAGATGCTCTTGGGTATCCCGGCAGAAGGCGCCTTTCTCTTTGCCGGCGCTTCCTTTATAGGGGTATTTCCGGAAGGGGCAGAGTTAAGTTCTCAGTTTCACCGGCCCTTAGAGGAGTCCTCCGACGCCCATGCGTGACAGTACATACTTAACTTTTTTGCATTATTGTTTTGTAATGTTAAAAGAAAAAAAAAATAGAATAAAGATGCCGCCCAGACTAAAGCAGTGCCTGATGCGTTTGCCTTGTTGCCAGCCCAGGATGCGACAATATTTTTTAACACGTTAAACAGGACACATTAATCACAAAAATGAACAAGTTAACTTTCACAGGCCTAATATATAAAGATTTTAGATCCGACAGGAATGTTAGTCTCACTGCATGCGGTCAGAGAGCTGGGACTCTAAAGGTGCATTTTTGAACTTCTAGCGATGTTTAGTGAAGGATACAGATAGAAAACTTTGAGAGTTGAGATGATGAAGGCATGATAGAGGTATCTGACAAGTAGAAATAATGTGATGTTCCATTAATTTTCCCCATAGGATTCTATGTAAATACAATTAATCCTTTCCAGACCATACAAACTGTATATAAATATATTTTCTTTAAAGATTTTTAAGCACAAAAATAGTTAATTATACCATAGAATGCACAGTGTAATAGTAAACTAATGTAAAAACATCGAATAACACTGAGACAAACACCCAGGTTCCCTGCTCAGCTGCACACGCAGGCTAGCTTGCTCGATGTCAGCTGCACCAGCTTTATTTATTTAGTTATTTATTAAAACTGGCCTTTTTGATGGGAGCTGTGGACCCACTATACCACAGGAGGAAGCTGGGTTGAGAGGAGGTTACAGTTTTGAGGAAGAGTCCGTCTGCGTGATGCACTGAGAACTATGTACAGTACAGGTAGAGAGTGAACACGTACGGAAATCATCGGCACGCACAAACCGAAAGGGAAACTGGCTTGTTTGTATACAGAGTGTGTGGTCGTGAACAGATGCAAAAGTTTGGCGAACTTTTTGGTCGTAACCCGATTTGTACGTGTTCAGAGACGTTTCTGAACCGAGGCTCCACTGTATATATAAATGATTTAGATAGGAATATAAGTAACGGGTTGGTTAAGTTTGCAGATGATGCCAAGATAGGTGGATTGACAGATAATTTGGAATCCGTTATATCATTACAGAGGGACTTGGGTAGCATACAGGCTTGGGCAGATTTGTGGCAGATGAAATTTAATGTCAGTAAATGTAAAGTATTACATGTAGGATGTAAAAATGTTTGGTTTAAATACACAATGAGGGGTCTGAAAATTGAGAGTACACCTTATGAGAAGGATTTAGGAGTCATAATGGACTCTAAGCTATCGACTTCCCGACAGTGTTCAGAAGCCATTAAGAAGGCTAACAGAATGTTAGGTTATATAGCACGGTGTGTGGAGTACAAGTCCAAGGAGGTTATGCTCAACCTTTATAATGCACTGGTGAGGCCTCATCTTGTGTACTGTGTGCAGTTTTGGTCTCCAGGCTGCAAAAAGGACATAGCAGCGCTAGAAAAGGTCCAGAGAAGAGCGACTAGTCTGATTCGAGGACTACAGGGGTTGAATTATGACGAAAGATTAAAAGAGCTGAGCCTATACAGTTTAAGCAAAAGAAGATTAAGAGGTGACCTGACTGAAGTGTTTAAAATTATGAAGGATATTAGTCCAGTGGATCGAGACTGTCATTTTAAAATCAGTTCATCAAGAACACATGGACACACGATTTTCGCACAAACATTAGGAAGTTCTTCTTTACACAAAGAACGATAGACACTTGGAATAAGCTACCAAGTAGTGTGGTAGACAGTAAGATGTTTAGGGACTTTCAAAACTCGACTTCATGTTATTTTGGAAGAATTAAGCAGATAGGACTGGTGAGCTTTGTTGGGCTGAATGGCCTGTTCTTGGCTTGGTTTTTCTAATGTAGTCTACACTGCTGCCTCAGGTTTAAAGCTATTCTCAAACAGAGCCACTGGTTGGTTATAAGGTGGACGATGGGATTATTTGAAGTGCTTGAGTATTCAACAACTTAGGCTGGATATCACACAAGAAGATGGATATGTTCATATTTGGGTAAAACAAGACTTGGACTTTGTGTTGAAGGATTATGTAATGACGTAACCCAATGTAAGCCGGTAGATATTGAAGAACCATGGCATTGAGAGACACCATAAGTCAATGATAAAGCAGAGGGAAGAGCATGTCCAGGTATATTGGAGAAAACTTTTGGACTGTCCATGCCTTTTTTTTAGCACAGCAGCAAGTTTTTTAAACTTTAAGATAGAAGGACAAGTGCCAAATTGAAGGAAACAATAAAGAATATTATTTGTAATTCTCAGAACAGCAAGCTTAAACAAAGTTGATGAGAGGATGGAAGAGAGTATATCGTGAAAGAAAGAAATTAATCAGAGACATCAGACAGAGACTACAGCAGCAGAGTGTAGGAGAAAGGGCAATTCAAGATGGGAGAGACCTTTATGAGGAGATGGGCAGCAAATAGAGGAATGGAGAACAAGTCATGCATTAAAAAAAAAGAGCTCAACTCAATGAAAACTGAAAATGAGGGAGCAGTCTTTTTCATCGCAGTGCATAAGGTGATCAATCTACTCAAACAAGATGTTTTAATTGTCTTGCTCTTTAATGAGTGCTAAACTTCTGATGTAAAGCAGTATGTTTCCACCCGTATATTTTTAAAATTTATTTTCTTTAATTCTTTATCACAGGGAGATTAAACATATCCCAGAAAGCATTGGGTTAGTAGAGAAACCATCCCAATATTTTTTGGAGAAAAACTATCTTGTTAAATTGATTTTGACAACAGATTAATAATTACATTTCAGGTTTTATCCAAAAATACATGAATCATTTCTTTTGGCTTAAGTAAAAGATAACAGAATATTTGGAACAGAATGCTCACTCATTGTGCTCATTCTCTCTCTCCACAGTTCCTTTCATTCACCTTGTCAGTCAGACCTACCCACCATCTCCAACTTAATTTACTCTCTAGTAGGAAGCAGGCCACCTAAACTTTACCGGGGATTTACCACATCACATTAAATATCTCTTTTGCTGTCTACCTTGTGGGAAGAGCTGTACTAGCCTATTGTTCATCTTCTGAATTTTTCCCCTCAATCTGACATACTTCAAATATTTACATTTGGGGCTTCATTTGGAATGAATTGGCCTACTGAACAGAGCCTGTCTACTCCCATTGGCATGCAGAGGTGCTCTCCAGTTTTTGTGGTCACAATCCTGTTCAGTCAATGCTCCATTCCACGCAGGTGTTACGTATTGCTCCACTACACTGCAGCTGTTACAACTGGATCTATGATTCAATAAATGTGGCAGATTTGCCCTACTAAACATCAATATGCATTCATCAGTCTTGTAAATTTCTATTAAAATTCATGCTGACTACTCCTTAATTACCTCTCTCTCAAATGTGCATACAGCAAGATGTTTCGCACACATACATTTTTTTTACAGTATGGCTGCTACTCCTTTTGGGCTGGCACAGTGATGCCACTGTTAGCACTGCTGATTTGACTTAAGTCACATTTACAGGGACACAGCTTTAACTTCCAGCCTGGTTATTCCCTATGTCTTCCAGTTCCTCTCACATTCCAAACACAAACACGTTTAGTTTATCAGTGATTCTAATTGAAGCAATGAATGTGTGCATGTGGGTACATGAGCGTGCATTCATTCCATACAGCTAGGGTTGTACAAGATGCAGCCAGCGTACACTCCATCTCCTTGTGATACCGCAGTTGAAAAAGTATGAATAAATAGGTAGATGGCTATTATGTTTTTTTGTTTCCTGAGCTAGTACTGATTTATTTATCTTTTTTTTTTTTAAGAGAATTATGTGAGACATCTAGTTGTGGAGTTACAGCACTGGTGCACAAATTAAATATCTTTGATTTTAAACTTCTGTATAACAAATTAAGCCTTAAAGATGGTGTTTTATTTTCTAAATCAATCAATCCTAGAAAACAAATGTCGAAGCTAAGGCAGTAATATTTACCAAATATAATACAACAGATTGCAAAAAAGGTTAAACATGTCATTTGAATGAAACTAAAAGCTTTAACACCATTACTGTAGTCAGGCTAAAACATGAACCCAATTTCCAAACAGAGGTCTATTCTAAGATGCGGTAGTTGATTTGAAACTTCATCTATTATATAGCACATCTAGCATATCCCTGTATCAACCTGTAACATTAGCTGTATGCTGTTTCTTTTGATGCTTATTTTCTGTGTGTCCCACTCATATGACATTAATTGATAAAACACACATTACTGTTTGATGCACGGGGTCCAATATTACACCTTGTGCAGAAAGACCTTTATGAAACTATAACCAGAAAGACTGGTTTTAGTGCAGCTGCCTCACACCAAACTGAGATTGGGCTCAAATCCTTGCATTGACCCTGTCCGCTTTGTGTTTGCAAATTCTGTTCTCTAAGTGTTTTTCTCTGTATAGTCTGGGTTCTTTTTTCTCCTATATAACACAGATTCATGTGTTGGATTAAATGGTGATTCTAAATTTACCATATGTGTGTAAGTGCACCCCATTCATGATTTGTTTCCTGCCTCCTACTGAATTCTGACAAGATGCACTCTAACTCACTGTGACCTTAAATTGCATTAGAAAATTAATGGCTGAATGAGTGAAACTAGCTACAACTGGCTAAGCATTTAATGACTTGTATAAATCCACCTAATTTTATTGATATTTAATGTTAATGTTAGTTAACGATGTTTGATCTGGATAAAATACTATGGAATCAGAAAATCTGCTTATGCACTATAAACTGAAGTGTATTTACTCTGAACATGCCAGACAGGTTTAGGTGTGCACTGCTGCATACCAAAATATTTTATTGATTAAGAGGGCTGGACAGCAGATTATTGGCCATGTCAGAAACCTAACCTGGTTGATCCAAAATATTACTTTGCTAAATGATACCAATTATGAGTTTAGGACACTAGCTCAGCAAAAGACTGACAACTGCAAACTTGCACTAAATGTCATATAAATTACTATAGTTTGCCCCACCTTCCTGAGAGGTCCAATCCAGGACCCTGTAAGAAAAGATGAAACACCTCAAAGTGCGTTGAAGAGATGAATCAGCAGATAGATATGTTCCACACAATAGGTAACGCTGCTCCATTTTCAGAAATAAGGTGCAACTCATCACTTCCAGTCACATGACCTGTATCCAGGGTGAACAGGGAGCTCGATATACTTCTTGAAATTAAGGAGGAAGGACACTGCTGAGGACTGGCCTGTGTCTTATTGTAGAGTTAAAGGAGGAATCCTGCAATGTAAATTCAAAGACAGATTGCAAGTCAGAAAAAAAACAAAACACTGTCAGTTTATTTTGGAATGAAACACAAGCTCTATAAATTGAAAAGCACTGGGTCTTTAAATTCACTACTTTGAAACTCCCTTTCGAGTTTTCTTGTTGAAAAAGCCTACAATGGAGGCATTTTATAGGATAATTTCTTAAAGATTGCATGTTCTGGACATTTGTGTGCTCCTGGGCTTTCACAATACATACTGCAGGCAATACATGTGCATGAAATATCATGCATCTCTCATTAGATCATTTTACTCTGGTAACTAAGACAAACCAAATCTTACCATATCACATCGGTCCTCAAGGAAACAAGCCTTTATTCTGAAATCATACCCTGATCGCATGACCTGGATCACACTGTAAAGTAAAAATGTGCTTGTGTTGTGGCCCAGGCAAAATGTGTCCAACAATTACCAAAGCAGTGGAGACTCTGCACAATCCTAATGGGTTGCACTTCAATGAGCTAACTTAAGAACACCTACAGTATAGATTACCTCATCCTGGCCATTTTTAAAGGTTGCCAGTATCTCCACTTCAAATACATGGAATTTTATTCTAAATTCCCCAAACTACTGTTGGCTCATCTGAAATGCACTAACAGTGCAATTCCCACAAATAAAATTTACCCATGATTTTTACCAGCTAATTCAAGCAACTGGTAGGCTAAAAATAATAGATTTAGTCTTTTGTACTTGCAATGTTTACCTTTTTTCTTTCTTTAGAAGGCTGGTATGTTAGTAGACTTTGCATCACAAATCTCTGTATTTTTGAAATGACACACATGTGTCATCTACAGGACATGGTCACACATAACCCAGAATATCTGTGTGTTGATTTCACCTGGCAGCTCTCAAAAACAGATTCTTGATTTCTAAACTGACACCAGTGCTAGTTTTGTGTGGATACGGGATGGCGGATTTCATCATGATAAAGACTTAAGACTGCATCTCATTAGAACTAAGAAAATGGAACTCCCGTATCCATTCATTTCTTTCATCTGTGTGATAAAAATGGTGGCAGGTACATACCCGATCTTATCGCTGGATTATAGAAGACTGTAATCAATTGTCAGTCAGCTCCAGTAAAAATAACGGAAAAATTGTTTTTTGCAAGTTTAAAAAAAAAACTAATTTTACTTTTCTTTAGCATTGTGAAACTTCATATTTTAAGGTATGCGTTAATGGTAGTCAGGATATTTCATGCTGCATGATCTCTAGCTAAATTTACCTGTAGGTTTCTAGATAAAATATATTTTTTGATTGTTTATTGTATTATTTCTGACCTCAACCCAATAAAACTAACTAACTAGCATTTGTTTAAGACTGTTTGTAATAAAGCCTGCATCTTCTATTTCCCTCTCCAACCAATATAAGTCTCAGTTAATCCTTTAATCCACAAGCACCAGTTTAACTTCAGTAAAGATAAAACAAGATGAAATTCACAAAAGTATTACTACAAGACCAACATGATAACCATTTCTCTGATTGAAACTAACTATATATATTATTTGTACTGTTTGAGTTCTGGTGACTCTTCCTATGAACTCAGTAGACGGATTGGGAGAGCATGGGGGGTCATGAGGTCGCTGGAAAGGGGTGTGTGGCGCTCCTGATATCTATGCAAAATGACAAAGGTCCAGTGTCTTTAGAGTTCTTGTGCTTCCTGTCTTGCTGTATGGTTGCGAGACATGGACGCTATCCAGTGACCGGAGACGAAGACTGGACTCCTTTGGTACTGTGTCTCTCCAGAAAATCCTTGGGTGCCGTTGGTTTGACTTTGTCGAATTGTGTCAAATGAGCTCATGGAGTCCCAAACGAGGCACATTACCTGCATCGTGAGGGTGCATCAGTTACGGCACGTTTCCCTGAGGGTGATGCAGCTCGTAAGATCCTCATTGTTGGGGACCCGAGTGGCTGGACCAGGCCAAGGGGTCGCCCATGCAACACCCGGCTGCTGGGACTGGACTGTGTGTCTGCCTGGGGGGTTGCAAACTGGGAACCCGAGTTGTTTTGTCGTGTAGTGGGTGCGGCAACACACTGTACCAGTCCATGCTCCCCAACTTGACTTGAGTTCTTGAGTGTGAAAATAAAATGTTGGTATTGTAACCACCCTCCACAAGACTGTAACCACCCTTCCTCACAAGATACATGATGAGCATGTTTGATCACTGCATCAAGCATTTTCATGTTAACTAACATATCTTTCAACTTCTTGCATTACAGATTTGGACTTGCATTAAATATATTTTTATTTCTAATTTCTCGGGTCTAATGCTAAGAAGGCTACTTTAAAATAATGAGTTAATTTCCAGATTATACTTATTGCTGATAAACTAGCTATATTGTGAGTTATTAAATATTAATAGAAAAAGTTCTTCAATCAATTATATTTTCATAAAAAGAACAATTCTGACCACTGTTACCTGCAATGTTTTAAATATGCCAAAATGATAAAACATACTTGCAGAATACAAGCAAAGTCTACTAGTAGATTACTGCCAAGGTGTGTGTTTTTCCTATGAACATAATAAATGAATACATACAGCTTTTCTCATTCAACATAAAAGGAACATGCAGACTTCCTTCTATTACCAGATTATGCCAAAATGACATGATATAAACATATTTGTTTTTTGCTTGTTGGATTAGTAAGAGCACACAGGATACCGTACCATACCATACAAACCATTTTCCAAGCCCACTTAATCCCGAGCAGGACTTCAGGAGGCTGAAGTCTATCCCTGCTAGCATAGGGCACTAAGCAGTTACACTATATGGACAGAGCATCAGCCTATCACAGTGTGAACATGTTCACACAGACTCATAGCACCACACACTCACGAGTGCCAATTTAGTGTCACCAACCCCCCAACCTGCATGTGTTTGGACACTGAAAGAAAATGGCATCTATAGAATGGGATCTAGGAAACAAGAGAATGTTTTAGTTTCAGAAGATAATTACACCACAGTGTCCATGACAACGAATAAGGTGCAAAAACAAAATTTGAAGAAACAGATACAGTATATGTGAAAAAATATAAACTAGTATCCTGTATAGTCCAGTCTTATAAGTGCAATTAGAGTTGCTATATGATGAATCTAAATTGTTTATAATTCAACAGGTACAATAGTCAGAATACCCACATAAAAAGATGTTGCTCATTGTAGACCATCTGTGCTGTGAAATGAAATGTAAGCACATTATGCAAAAGAGAAGCCGAAAATGAAAAAAAAAAAACTCCTGCAATGTATCAGATTTTTATTTGTCTTTGCAGACACCTGTGGAACAAGGCAGTCATATGCAATAGAAAAAAAAGCATTCCTGTTGCACACAGTCATTAATTCAATGCCGAGAGCAGGCAGATTAGTGATTCCAGGTTCAAAATGTCACAATGATTCTGGAGCACCTTTTTCCTCTGATGCAGAGGAATAACTTTGTATCATGATCATAGGTTCATTTGTCTCTGTGGATACATTACTAAAGTCCCAGTCTTCTACTTCTTGAGGTAAGTTAGACAGCAACTCCTGCAAAATGTTAAAAATGACAAGAAGTTTCATGAATATAGGAGATAGGAAACAATTCCAATCATTAAAAAAGTTTATTCATTTTACTAAGAAAGGGGTGTCCATTTTATGCTAAACCCCTTGGTGAGGAGACCATTATACAAGAAAACAAATCCATAATAAAAACAGATGTAATATAAAACACTAAAGTTTAAGAAACTACTGTATATTAAACTTTTGGAGCATTACCTCCATTTATTAAATAAATGCTGGACCTTCTAGTTTTCCAGGTCCTTTGAGATTCTTGTCACTTCCTCTTTATGATCAGAATTTTTTTTGTTTTGAAGAAAAATCTTCATTTTTTTTATTAAGCTTCAAACCATATGAATTGTGACCTTTTTAAAAATTTATATTGATCCAGTATGAGTGAATGTGAGTGCATATAAGAACCTGGCAGAACACAAGAATTTTCAGTGCACCTTATAACGTTTTACTCTTTATTATTGAGTTTTATTTACATGTTGTGTATTTTGGGGTGTATGTTGCTGAACTCAATAAATGTGGCATGAGTAATGTCATCACTTATCTGCTGGAGGCTATTTTGAAAACTAGGACTACAAAAAGCTCATGATTGTCATTCACTGTTACTCGACTGGGCAGTATTGTGGTGCAGTGCTGGGTTCGCTTCATGGGTCCTCCCTGCGTGGAGTTTGCATGTTCTCCCTGTGTCTGCGTGGGTTTCCTCCGGGCGCTCCGGTTTCCTCCCACAATCCAAAGACACGCAGGTTAGGTGCATTGGCGATTCTAAATTGTCCCTAGTCTGTGCTTGGGGTGTGTGTGTGGGTGTGTGTGTGCCCTGTGTAATGTATAATGTGTTTCCTGCCTTGCACCCTGTGTTGGCTGGGATTGGCTCTTGTAGTTAGGATATAGCGGGTTGGATAATGGATGGATGGATAACAAAGCATATAAAGCCCATGCAGAGTGAATGAATGCATACTTTCATATTGTTATTTGTAAAGAATTGCTATAATCTAATGATACTATTTTTTTAACCTCACCTGTTGTTGTTCTGTGTTGTTCATCTTTACGGCTGCTACCAAATTCTTAGCAAAGGTTTGCAGTTCATAATATTTTTGTTTTTGGTTCTCTAGCTCAGTCTCTAGATATTTGATTTCTTCATGCTGGAAAAAAAAGAATATACAATACACACACATTATTATATATAATAATATAAGTAATAGTTATAAAATATGCTACTACACATTAATTTACTCACATGATGTTTTTTCAGTGTTAGGATAGTTGTGAATAACAGACTGATCTGTCACCTTTAGACACTTCTAGCAACTACTAAACACTTGGATTCTAGTCTGCTGAGGAACAGTGTAAAATATTTATAACTTGCTTTTTTCTTTCTAATTATAAAACCTTACCAACTATAAATGTAGATGCCACATGGGCTGGACGGGTATCCCAGACAGGAGAAGGTGCAGACCTTGAAGGAAGGACTGGAAAGGGTTGACGGACAGCCCATTAAAAAGAGAAGTAGTTTCTAGAGGTTTTTTATTCTCCCAACACGCAGGATGGCAGCAGCCCCAGAGGTCGGTGCACAGTATGAAGCTAGCAGGGCATGTCAGGATATGTAGTCTGGCAGAGCAACCCGTGTTGCATCTACAAAATTATGCATTTCAACAAATACACTATTACAGCAGCAATATCTGACATGTACCATTTCTCAAAATCTGTCAAAGTGAATTACCCAACAAAAAAGAAAAACTATTTACTTGCTCCCTTTGATGGAGAATCACTGCATTCACTTGTATGACCTTTATCTGTCTAACTGAATGGTAATGGTTACACCAAATGACAAATGCAAACATTATATTTCCAAATCCTATTTAAATACAGTCTCCTCCATCTGCTTGCGATGTTTGTGATTTTGCATGTAGTTACTCCCCTCAATATGGTTATACAAAGAGAGGGCTCCATTGCCCGCCATTCTATATTAGGAATAGTGACTAAAATCTATGGGGAACTTAGATGTGTTGTCCAAAGGTAAATCACTTTTTTCAAGGGTTACTGAAATCTCTGTTTATTGCTGTTGCTTGTAAACATTACAGTCATCATTAAAAATGGAATAACAGAAACGGTGCAACTGAACTTCTGTAGCTTTTTGCTTTTGAAAATTAATGAGTGTTGATGGAACAGACATAGATGGTCTTCTCCACCTGTTAAGTTTTAAAAATGAAGTGCAGATCAACATATGCACTTCACCATGTCTAAAGCATTATTGCTTTCTGGTTGTTACCAATATATTGGAAAAAGATTGTGAAGGTCTGTAAACCACTAGCTTTTGCAGTCAGATGATGTTACCAATAGTTAGTTAGTCAGATAAAGAAAAGAGGTAGCTGAACTTTTATATGAAAAATATATAAGCGCAAAAAAAAGTAGAAAATTCACTTAAATACTTGGGAAGGAAAAGGAAAAAACTGATTACAACTGAATGAACCTTTCATTTAATCCATACCCAACATATTTGGTTATTGGATGCTTTGCCAAGTGGTTAAAACAACGTGCATATGTTAAAAAAAACAATTAAAGGTGGTTTGACTGGTCTAGTATAATGTGTTAAACAGAAATTTTCTTGGTTGTTACTAATTACAAATACTGAGCCCATCTGAGACATAGCTTGCATTGGCCTTGCTATGTTGCTTACCATATGTTCCCATAGATGTATTTTACATGGTGTTAAGGTGCAGGTTAAAAAAGTTCAGCATTCGATGTCTTGGGGTCAAACGTGACCTTTGGAGAAAAATGTAGTTCACTTGTGATCACATTTGTATTAGCATAATCATAACAATAAATATGAAAAATGAAGAAATTGCTATATGTAAGAAATAATAAATGCAAACAGCCCCTAGCAGCCACCACACACACCCCTGTCCAAACTCCTACAAAATAGGACCAGGGCCAGCATTGACACCAGCTCCCACACAAAACTAGGTAGTAAGACACAGCATCACAAATTATTAAAACTTATTTAAAGTTAATGCATTCAAGTGAAAAAAGAGTGCCGTGAAAGTCAGACTCAACCAGCCATTTCACGGACATGCTTCCACTCTTCCCAAGTAAGCTCCCCAACCAGGGTCGACAGAAAACAAAGCAAATGGTAGCTGCAACAGTGACATGAATGAACAATTTCTTTTAACGTATATCTATATTACTTGCAACAGAGAAACTTCATTGGTAAGATTTGTTAAAAGAATAGTGTAGAAGATAGAAAAAACCCTAAATTGTTAAAAAAAATAATAATATCTGAATGTAGGATGAGCTGGCAGACAGTTAAAGGCATGGAGATTGATACCAAAAACTCCTATCGCACAAAGCATATGGGACCAAAGTTTATGATGAACAAGTGGAAGCTAAGGTGCACAGAAGGAAATTACTGTATACTGTAAGAAACAGTTCTGCTAGGGAACCCTAGGTTGCTATTTGCATCCATTATGCAAGTATAAATCATTGAAATATCTGAAGAGGATGAAGGGAGACACTGGCTTCCCTGCCGACTAAATATTAAATATGAGGCATATTGCTGTGATGGCTCAAGTCATGGTGGTCAGAGGCTTAAATCCCCATACCAAACAGCCAAAGATAATGTCTGATAACTCTGCAGCTCCAGATTACAGTCAAATACGATTCCAAGTCAGAAATTAACAGGCTCATTTCAACACTAGCCACTTGATATTTTGACAAAATAGTAACAGAAAAAGAAAAAGATATAAATGTATGTAGTTGGACCTTACAAGGATGTCTGTGTAGTGTATGAAGAGATTACTAAAAGGGGAAGCCTTAAAAGTACAGGAAAATGGGAACAAAGATAAAAGCAGTCAGAAATGTTGAAAGCAGATAAAAGTGTTGGAGTTCTGCAGTGACAGATCTCTGTGACTTGATTGTAAGAGAACTGTAGATTCCAGAAAAGAAAAGAAGGGTGCTTTTTCCAGTGCACAAAGTAAAGATTAAGGTGATGAGATACTGGAAATGATTTAGCTATTACTTAAACAAATATGCTTGACGGACTGAATGCTGTACTCTCATTTATCACACTTCTCATGCTTTATAATCCAGCACAGCATGCATCTTATAGAGTGACCAAGCTTTTGGACAATAAAGGTGGTTGACCTGATATGTGATTCTCTTCTATGGTATGCAGTTAAAGATTGTGAAATGCACTACGGTATTACTGTAAGAATGTTAAATGAAGGCGAGCTGTATTCCGAGGAAAACATGAGACATTGAGAAAGGCTGAATTAGACATGTATATATTCCAAAAAAGGTGGTGCAACAGGCAGTCAATTAGGGACTGAAAAAGTTAAGCATGAATAATTAAATTCTTCCGATATGTTAGTGAGGAAAAACAGGTTGAAATGACTCAAGCAAATGAGGTGAAAAGCAGAAAATGGTTTAGGAATGAGATGCTTCCCTGATTGGAGGAAGAAAGAAATATCAACGACAATGCAAGTGAAACTGAAAAGTTATAATTTGAGATACAGTATTTGGGTTTTATTCCTAATACCACAGATTTTGAAAAGCATGCAGTGAAATTTGAGGAGCACATCATCAAGCTTGTTAAACCCACATAACCAGTAAGCCTGTGTTTGTTCCTTCCTGTATTACACTGGATTTAAAATGTATGTTAAGTGATTGCTTGTAGCACTAATCTGTCAGAATACTTATAAATACTGTCTCAAGTAGGATTACAAAGAAAAAAACATTTGTAAAGTTCTTCAAATACCCATGTCAAATAAGAACTTTTGGACATGATAACCCAAAATTTAATCTACAGTTATGTTTTTCAGTTCAAAGTCATTTTGCCATCTAAAACAATCACACTTTTCGGTAATTAATTATACAACAGTTGAAAAAACATATTTCTTAACATTATTGTGGATTTCATTGTATAAGATACAGTGGTGTGAAAAACTATTTGCCCCCTTCCTGATTTCTTATTCTTTTGCATGTTTGTCACACAAAATGTTTCTGATCATCAAACACATTTAACCATTAGTCAAATATAACACAAGTAAACACAAAATGCAGTTTTTAAATGATGGCTTTTATTATTTAGGGAGAAAAAAAATCCAAACCTACATGGCCCTGTGTGAAAAAGTAATTGCCCCTGAACCTAATAACTGGTTGGGCCACCCTTAGCAGCAATAACTGCAATCAAGCGTTTGCGATAACTTGCAATGAGTCTTTTACAGTGCACTGGAGGAGTTTTGGCCCACTCATCTTTGCAGAATTGTTGTAATTCAGCTTTATTTGAGGGTTTTCTAGCATGAACCGCCTTTTTAAGGTCATGCCATAGCATCTCAATTGGATTCAGGTCAGGACTTTGACTAGGCCACTCCAAAGTCTTTATTTTGTTTTTCTTCAGCCATTCAGAGGTGGATTTGCTGGTGTGTTTTGGGTCATTGTCCTGTTGCAGCACCCAAGATCGCTTCAGCTTGAGTTGACGATCAGATGGCCGGACATTCTCCTTCAGGATTTTTTGGTAGACAGTAGAATTCATGGTTTCATCTATCACAGCAAGTCTTCCACGTCCTGAAGCAGCAAAACAACCCCAGACCATCACACTACCACCACCATATTTTACTGTTGGTATGATGTTCTTTTTCTGAAATGCTGTGTTCCTTTTACGCCAGATGTAACGGGACATTTGCCTTCCAAAAAGTTCAACTTTTGTCTCATCAGTCCACAAGGTATTTTCCTAAAAGTCTTGGCAATCATTGAGATGTTTCTTAGCAAAATTGAGACGAGCCCTAATGTTCTTTTTGCTTAACAGTGGTTTGCGTCCTGGAAATCTGCCATGCAGGCCGTTTTGCCCAGTCTCTTTCTTATGGTGGAGTCGTGAACACTGACCTTAATTGAGGCAAGTGAGGCCTGCAGTTCTTTAGACATTGTCCTGGGGTCTTTGTGACCTCTCGGATGAGTCGTCTCTGCGCTCTTGGGGTAATTTTGGTCGGCCGGCCAGCCACTCCTGGGAAGGTTCACCACTGTTCCATGTTTTTGCCATTTGTGGATAATGGCTCTCACTGTGGTTCGCTGGAGTCCCAAAGCTTTAGAAATGGCTTTATAACCTTTACCAGACTGATAGATCTCAATTACTTCTGTTCTCATTTGTTCCTGAATTTCTTTGGATCTTGGCATGCTGTCTAGCTTTTGGTCTACTTCTCTGTGTCAGGCAGCTCCTATTTAAGTGATTTCTTGATTGAAACAGGTGTGGCAGTAATCAGGCCTGGGGGTGGCTACGGAAATTGAACTCAGGTGTGATACACCACAGTTAGGTTATTTTTTAACAAGGGGGCAATTACTTTTTCACACAGGGCCATGTAGGTTTGGATTTTTTTCTCCCTAAATAATAAAAACCATCATTTAAAAACTGCATTTTGTGTTTACTTGTGTTATATTTGACTAATAGTTAAATGTGTTTGATGATCAGAAACATTTTGTGTGACAAACATGCAAAAGAATAAAAAATCAGGAAGGGGGCAAATAGTTTTTCACACCACTGTATGTAGATAAAAAGGAGAATTTTTGAAATAGACATTCCATTAAATGTATTGCATTTAATACACTAAATTCCAATAGCTTTATTGACTTTCCAATAACGGTTTGAAAAACAACTCGGCATGAGGCTTTTTGTTAGAAAATGCAGCAGTTAGCAGGTTTTTAATAACCTGAGGTCACACATTTTTCCTGATTAGGAATGATATATTTTTTAATGAAAGAATTTGGTGTTTCATAGCAATGTGATAAAGGGAAGTGTAGCATGTTGTTTTTAGATTTGAACTGACTATAAAGTGATTATGTCTGACATTTATCAAAAGGTCAATTGAGACTCCTTCCGAGTACTGTCTGGAACAACAAGACAGACTATTCGTTTCTGCCTTTAGAAGAAGACTTCCAAGGTCCAAGGCTCCACTGTCATTTTCTCTACACGGGCCTTTTTTCAATGACAATAATATGGAGAGGTTGCAGAAAACTTGCAATTACACTCAAAGGTACACAACAGGGAATTTCTGAGGCCTTTGACTTCAAGTAATTGAGAAATATTTAAGTAAGAAATTATGACCACGTATTAGATATTCATTCAAAAACACTTGGTTTTCTTAGTTGCTAATAATTAGATAACTGACACCACTGAGAAACAAAAGCATTCCACAGTACAGCATTAGTGACTTGATAGCTCTGAAAATTAGCAAGTTCACACTTACTGTTAGGAAATCAACATTTAATGAAGTACCTCAGATGAAAACACTGTTTAGTTTGCTCTGTCCTTGTAGCACTGAGTAAACTTAGGGATTTACCCCCAAAATACAAGTCCAAGTAAAGCCTGATGCTTTTTCCAACATTTCTCAGTCCTTCCTTCAATTTCACAAGGAAAGTAAACTTTACACAAAATAAAGCTTATGTGTTCTGTAATAACAAAAAGATACTTTTTGATTTGTATGCATTTACCCTGCAAGTAAATCCAAATGGCTCTTGTTACCTGCTGCCAATTTTGATGCTTTGATGCTCAGACACAGAAAGAAGAGGGAAAAAAATCTTTTTGCAGAGTTGCCACAATAGAAAAACTGTTAATGTAGCCTTCAAACTTATTCAGAGTATATGATGATTTTTCGTCATATAAAAAAAGTAATTAATCTGTGAAAATTATTAAGCGACTATGGTTGAAGTGCATGCTCTTTTTTTAGTATAGTTTTCTTACTCTCTTATCAGAAAGCATTTGATAAGGTGTAACATAAGAAGCTGGACATCAAATTAAAGAAGTGGGTGATCAGGGTGATGTTTGTAGATGGGTGCAACATTGGCTCAGACCTTATCAGAATTGGCTGATGTTAAGAGAGGTGTTCCACAAGGGTCAGTGCTAGGGCTGCTGCTATTTTTAATATATATATATATATATAAATGATTTGGATAAGAATACAAGTAAAAAGCTGGTTAAGTTTGCAAATGGTACCATGATAAGTGGATTGGCAGATAACCTAGAATCATTACAGTGGGACTTGGATAGCATACAGGCTTGGTCAGATTTGTGGCAGATGAAATTTAATGTCAGTAAATGTAAAGTATTACATGTAGAATGTAAAAATGTTAGGTTTGAATATACAATGGGAGGTCTGAAAATTGGAAGTACACCTTGAGATGGATTTAGGAGTCATAGTAGACTAGATCTATACTATCAACTTCCAGGCAATGTTCAGAAGCCATTAAGAAGGCTAACAGAATGTTAGGTTATATAGAATGGTGTGTAGAGTACAAGTCCAAGAAGGTGCTCAGGTTTTATAATGCACTGGCGAGGCCACGTCTGTAGTTCAGTGTATAGTTCTGGTCTCCAGGCTACAAAAAGGACATAGCAGCAATGGAAAAAGTCCAGAGAAGAGCAACTCAGCTTACTCCAGGGCTATAGGGGACGAGTTAAGAGGAAACCTTAAAAGAGAGGAGTCTTTTCTATTTAAGCAAAAGAAGAATAACAGGAGACATGATTGAAGTGTTTAAAATTATGAAGGGAATTAGTACAGTGGATCAAGACTGTTATTTTAAAATGAGCTCATCAAGAACATGGGTACACCGTGGGAAACTTAAGGGTAAATTTCACAAAAACATTCGGAAGCTCTTTATACAGAGAACCATAGACACTTGGAATAAGCTAGCAAATAGTGTGGTAGACAGTAGGACTTTAGGGATTTTGAAAACTAGAATTGATGTTTTGATAGAAGAATTAAGTGGATAGGACTGACAAGCTTTCTAGGGATGAATGGCGTGTTCTAATGTTCATAAGAGAGTTTTTTTGTCTTTTATCCTAATTTTTTTCAGCTTCATTGTTTTCAGCCTACGCAGTTGAAATTCTAAAAAAATACCTCAAAAAAATTTTGAGTTTGCTTCCTATACCTTTTGGAGACTCCCTTTTATTTTTAAATATTGAATATGTCTATCCCACACTAAACAGATTGCATTTTCATGGCTCTTTAGTAAATGGTGGAGTACAGTTTCTTACACTGATGCACACATGTACTATTCTATATGTACACTACTATACTCTAAATATAATTAAATAAATACACAAACATAGAACATGGAAAACAAAGAAAATTGCAAAAATGTGAGAAATGTAATATTTAACAGGACTGATATTAAAGGAGAGCAGTTGAACAATCAGACTAATGCCCCTGTTATCCAAAGCATGCACCTTCGGTTTAAAAACTGTCTTTGATACTGCTTGTCTTGGTTTGATATTATGGGAAATTGTGTTAACTACAAAGGTGAGAACAAGCATTCAGTAGTTTTAATTCTATAAATGATTGTTTATCAGAGTCTATGATTTATTTGTGCAGGTCTCAGTCATATACCTTGTTTTATATATCCTTGTTTTCAGTGCTTTTTTGTCTACATCAGTGGTTTTCAACCTTTTTACACTTGGAGACCAGTGAATATATGAGAATTAGCTTTAAATTTATAAATGCTCCACAGAAAGGTTGAGAGGATTGACATATTTTGGCAAAAAGTTTATGTGGAGCACAATTTTAATTTGTTCACGCTGTCACATTATGCCAAGTAAACATTTGTACTGGCTTAAAAGTTCCATGAACCTCTCCTTTTTTGGTATGGTCCAGAATACCCAATTTTCTTAGTTTCTTGAGCTTGCCATCACACTTCTCTTTTCTTTGTTTTCTTATAGATTAGATTAGATATGGTTCTTCACTGTTTGTTGTTATTCTATGCTTTGCACTTCTGGCTGAGCACACACAGGTGCTTGCCACTATGACTTGAAGTTAGAATTGAAATTCAGTAGAAAGCATGTATAGTGTGATGGGGCTTAACAAAAGAAATTTACAGTTATTCATGGTTTCTTGTTATAGTAAATAAAATTTACAGAGACACATGAAAGCTTGTAAAATTTAAACAGTAATACAAATAAGCAATTTACCTTACACAGTACTTGGCAGATGAAAAATTCAGTTTCACACCACTAGTCTACTGTTACAGTGCTGTTGAGCAAGTACGAAACCAAAATTTTAATGTACCACTAGGTGCCTGGAAAACAGTGTATTTCACGGATGGCCTTATGTATGTAGGTTCTATACAATTTCCTAGTCACCAGATTGTTCAGAATCACAATCAATTACAGAGAAATGGATTACTCAAGTAAGCTAGTATTTTTTTCTCCCATCTTTACTCATTTCAATGCAAGGTTCAGAGAAATGGATTTCTATTTTGAATGCACTAAAGATTTAATGAAATAAGATTTAAAAGATGTGACGTGCTCATTAAGTAGACTCTGTGCTGAGAAAGACACTTTCATTTAGATTTCATCTGATGTTGTTAAAACTGGGAAACCACTTTAAAAGATTTATTGCCTATTCTTTCAGAGGATGCATAACCTCTGCCAGCCTGCTTTCTCAAAAGGAAGAACAAGGTTGCTCTTGTGCGTTTTCTCCATTCAAAGGCCATTAAAAAGTCCTGTATACCAATTTTAGGAAAGGGTAACACAGAGTATTTTTGTCATTTAGGGTGTATTGTTTATTTCAATCCGTCTTTTACTACTTCTTGATTTTATTACCTTATCCGATTCCATTATATAAACAGACACTTAAAAGGGAAAAGAAAAACATCTTTAAATCAAATTGAATCAACACAAATAGAGATACTATAATATAATCTGCCTTGTGCTTAACTTGATAATGCTGAAGACTGCATATTAATCTATCAACAGCCTTGATAACCTAAAAGCATCAAAATTAAGATAAACTGTAATGCAAACCACTGCAATTTAAATCCAAACTATTCCCTAAAACATTTTAATTTGTAAATCACCATGTACATGTGCAGTTTAATACTATTTAGGTAACCTGATCTAAATGCAGCAAACAGCATAACTAAGGTGCATTATTTTTTATAGTGATTCCCAATCAATGGCAAAATCTCCCAAAAACTGCCAAAAGATGGTGCATGGTTTCAGGCATACTGTAGAAGAGACCATCTATTGTTGCTCTGTTTAGGGACTGAATTGAGGTTAAACATTTACTGACAAAATAGTGAAATTTGTTTAATTTGTCAAAGATTAATTTAATCTCTATATCTATATAATGCAAATTTAGTATCGGTTTGGTGACCTTGGAAGACAAGCAGTAACCCAATCATGTATACACAAAGATGAATGACGGAAATTCTGGAGACATACCCAAGATGTGAAGTATTCACACTTGTTAATGTAAAATAAACCACACTGTACAAACAGGCATCCTAGTGTACCAAACCATTTATCATTTTCTAATAACAGATTAAAACAGGGTAAGCTCACCTTACAAAAATAAACTGTATTTATCTATTTATTTTAAACATATGTAATCAAAACAGAATACATTTTTTAATTTTTATCCAAACGTACCTCCACTTTCAAAACTGATTATTTCCTACTCAGGGACTCAGAAACACAGAGTTTCACTAACATCAATTGCCACAGAGAAGTATCAGCCTTAGTCTGGAACCCGGTCTATAGGAGAAAATAAAACTCAATACTGCATTCACTTGCACGGTCAGGTTAGTCTTTAATTAATTGGTTTATGTCTTTACAGTGCAGGTGAAAACTAATGTGTTCAGAGGCAATTCAAGCAAGTATACAAACTAAACAAAAGAAGGCAAAGCCAAAGTTAGCCAAACACTGGCTTCACCACAGTTTCACCCTACTATTGTAATTAAGAAGGAGAATTCATTTAAACAGAATAAGAATACAATTCTTCAGGATTCTTTTTGAAGAGATATTTAGGTGGTAAGAAGTTGGCCAGGGTCAGGGATAATGCCATGTAAAAATCACCAGAAGAAAGAGAGAGAGTCAGCCACACTGGCAGTAAGAAGGGTCCTTTATATGCCAGAGGAACAACACAAGGGCAGTTAGACAGCAGTATGCAGAGGATGCGTATTGGTTGTCTCAGAAACAAAACAGGTAGGAGGACTAATACTGAGAAGAGACAGTTACAGCCTTCAAACTGGTGCCTGAAACTCTGCCTAAAAGAAGAGTGAGGCTATGATGAGCAGGCAAAAGACCACGAGGCCTAAAGGACAACAGGTGGTAGCATATGGACAGTAGATGGGAAAATTAAGCCAGGCTACCCAAAGGCGAAGTAAGGCTGGGTTGTCAGGAGGCCAATACATTGCCAACAAATGTCATTTAACAGCACAAGTTTTTAGACTTGGGGACCATGCTGCTTTGTCTAAGGAATTAACAGCATTGGCTATATGGGAGGTTTGGTCCTTTAAGGGCTACTGAAGGCCCAGTGAGGCAGGGACACTGTGATTTGAAGAATGATGTTCCTGTAGTAAACATTTGGGGAGTCTTAGATGCTGAAAAGAGGTTTGGAATTTGGCCAGAAGTCACCCTGGCAGCAGGTTTAAAGCCACATCAAGCAAGAGGAAATACTGAGTCCACAGGTGGGATGAAAACTAGGATAAACTCTCACCGAGGAGAAAATTAGGTCAGGTTTAGGAGAAAGAAAGAAGGTGAGAATTAATTCAGGATGATGCTATTCAAATGGATATGGAGGGGTTACTTCAAGAGGCCATCACAGTCTTAACTATGCATTGTTTAATGTAGTAAAAAGACAGTTTTTAAAATTTCTTTCAAATATAATATTAAAAACCCACACTAAGGAAACTAAGCAGCTGACAAAATTTCTTCACTTTGGTCCAATGCAATCATGTGGCATTTCATTGGGCACATATCCTGTAGTGGTTTTGAATAGATTAGTAGTACTAAGAACATAATAACAAACATACTTCACTTAGGACTTTTATGTATCAGTCCATCCCTTCGTATGATGGTCTGAAAGCTAATGTTTTTAGCAATATCTGCCTGTTTGTATGCAAAAGTAAATTATATTCATGACTTTTGTCTGTTTGCTAAGCCTCTGGTCTCTCTTTGGAGTTGAAAATTGACATTACCTCATGACTAATAGGAAGGTGTCAGCAATATATAACTTCAATGTTACTACTGTTATTGGTTTGGTTTTTCTTCTTGCATTTTCTAGCTTACTAACGGGGAGTTTTTGAAAGGACACTAGGCATAACTTTATGATTATTATGAATATGAGGTTCCATGCGGACTTAGTGAAGTTTACACAGCTTTCCATCCTTAAAAAAGTAATCATTATGATAGTTATTTTTATTTGTGTATGGCAAAGAATTAATAATTTTGAAAATGTATTAAACCTTAAAATAAATGTAGCAGAAAGAACACTACTAATAATCAGCTAAACATTCTTCTTCTGAATGATGCTTAGTTAATCTTTTTCAATGGTGCGAAAAGTGGCTCCAACCAAAGTGAATACCTATTGACAAGACGAACACAGAGATATGGCTGCATCACTACATAAAGCAGCACTATCATTTTGGTAAGGATTAACTGTGGTTGAATATCAAACGGAACTAGCAGTGCATGGATACCAATTTCCATAATGTACTATTGCACACTTCTAAATTAAGGGAATAAAATATCAGTTAAGGGAGTGTCTACAGTTAGACCAAGAGGCTAGATGACTTAGGGACTCTGTAATCTGGTACTATAATTATGTAAAATGAAACATACCTTTAGAAACAGTTTGTATATATAGCAGGTATATTTCTGTTCTCAACATTACATTTATCTTTCTGTTACATTCTGTGTTTTAATTTAAGAATACTGTATTAGTAATATTTTTCTAATACAGGCAGTGCACTGTGAAAGTAGAATTGAAATTAATTATGTTGCGATCCTTAATTGGATTAAACAGTTTCAATAATTCATGGATGATTACCCTATGAATAATCAGCTTGGATGACTTCATAGCCTTCCTATTTAATCTACTTTGATTTTTCATTCACCATGTGCATGTTATTGAATAGTTGTGTTAACAAAGTACAAAATAAAGGCAGTCAATGTCCAAGAGGAGCATAAAAACAAATGTACTCGGCTAGTATGCTGAGGCCTTCCCAGATTAATGGCCTGCTGCCAAAACAATGGTAATAATTTGCCTACTTTAGGTTTTACTTAGTAGGAAACCAAACACAGCATTTCATTATTCAATTGTTAAGTTTAATGACTAAAGTACATATTGCTACCTGAGGACCTACATTATTTGCTATCATTCAATGAAAAATCCAAGCTGATGCCAAAGCGCAATTCTACCACAACATGCCTGAGTGAGCTGTGGATCCCCAAAGTTCAAGCAAGAAAACAACTTAGATACTACACATTAGGAGCTAATCAAATTAATCAAAACATTAAAGTTTAATGAAGGAGTGGAAGAAAGCAAAAAGAAATAAAGGCAAAAAGTTAGCTGGTGCTGAACAATTAAAAATGGCTTGTTCTGTCCTTGTACAATGAAATCAGAAGATTGCGTAAAGATGTGCAGGCTGTCAGAATGCTTAAACATTAATTCTAAAAAACAAAGGACAGACATCCCTTGTAGTGAACTAGTACATTAAATCTACTGTATTTAAGCAGTTACAGAATCCTAAAAATGTTATAGTTAGTCTCTCCAACTATGCAGTAAAAAGATGTGGAATAATTTGGGGTTCCACTCTCCTTTACTCTAGAAAACATGATGCTTTAAAAAAATAAAAGTCCTAAATATGACAGCAATTTTATAAACACGCCTGAAGAAGAAATCACATTTTCAGAATGGCCACATCAACATCTACACCTAATACCAATAGGAATATTGTAGAATAAACTAAAACAAGGAGTTAAAATTACTAAACCTAAAAGATTGAAGCAATTCACAGTGAAACAATGAGCCAGAATTTCTCCCCAGTGTTATGACAGACTGCTTACAAATTACAAAATAAATTTAGTTATAAGCAGAAGAAGACAAAGTTAATTATCATTCACACAGAAGCATTTGATATTATGAAAAACACACCTCTCTTTGATTGTAGTATTAGTTGATTATCCAGGTATGTCCCTGGTTTTCTAGTAACATCCAATTTCACAAATGTAGAAATATTCAGAAAACAAGAAGGGCAAAAACATTTCAAAGTACTATACATCATTGCAAAAAAACAGGGGGTTAATATTTTAGGAAGGAAAATGAGAAACAACTAAGTCACCTCATTGTAAAATGTCTAAGAGAGAACCAACTGTACTGGATTTGTTCATCATAAAGGATTGAGATTAACATTTTTTTTTCTGCTTAACACTATTGATAATGCAATGCCCAGAATGTATAATGCCACTAAATATTAAAAGGCCTGCAAACAATTTTCTCTAATTTAGCAATATCTCATGCAAATGCATAAAGACAACATTTTTTAAAGGCCAGAAAGATGATATACACACCAAGAAATTATCTGTGTCATTAGTAGAAATGGTTTACCTTGAATTCTAGAAGTGTCTGTACTTGTTCTAAATCTGAGGCACTTGTATCTTCTTCCTGATCATCAATTATTTCTATTTTCTGCCATGAGGAAGGAAAAGTAATAAATATTTATTTTACATATTTTATTTTTCAGCTAGCCGCCATCCAAAGCAAATAATACTACTTTGCATAGGAAAACAAAAGAGGAATAATCACAGCTAAACATTGAAACACTGGGTTTCCTTGCAGATATAGTAACACAAGGTCAACCTTATAGACTGAAGAATAAAGAAGATTAAATGTAACAGAATAAGGTTTAAAAAGTAAGACCGAGATTGGGTATTCAGGTATTATGTGAACATTAGATAGAAAGTCACACAAGAAAGTGTTTCATATGGCAAGGCCTATGAAGGCTACTAAGTGTTTATTTAAAACTGGAAAGCTTGGCATTGTGAATAGACTAGCATTAGAAGTTCTGGAATGTCTGACAGACTGACACAAAGAAAGCTGTGATGACTGATATTGATTGTTATTTACAGCTTTTAAGGTACCAAAGTAGCAAAGTTTTGAAATTGTTCTGACATCAGACATGAAGCCTGTGCAACTGAGCTATATAAGGAGCCAAACAGTAATCATTTTTGATCATTTTCATAACTGTAACATTTTGCATTGTGAAGAGAACTAAAATAAATCAATTTAGTAATAATGATGGTGTAAAAAATATTTCCTTGAGTAAAATGAAGCAGTAGTGTGGACATTTACCAATATTCAATGAACAATGAAATTAAGTTTTGACTGCAACAAGACATGATTTCAAAGGGTATTGTATGCATTGTGGGATACAGCCCGGACACAGACAGGTAGACACGTTGGTTCACCACACACGTTTATTTACGACTCTATTTACAGGGGCTAAAAGTGCACAACCCAGTGCCGCAGCACCAATCACCCCTTCAAGTCCTGGCCAATACAATGCCTTGCTCAGTCCTCAGACCGCCTCCACTCCTCTCCTCCGAGCTCCATCCACTTCCACCCGACTCTTGCTGTTGACTGGAGGGAGGCGGGCCCTTTTATTGGATATACTCCAGGTGCTCCCCGGCAAATCACCCGTCGACACGCCCCTGTGTGGCAGAAGTGCCGGCTGTACTCCCGGAAGCATTCTCGGTGGCCCTGCTACTCTTCCCCCCAGCACGTCCTGGTGTGGCGGAAGTGCTGAGGTCCAGGGCTCCCAAGGCACCGGGGCGCCCCCTGGCGGTGACCACGGACCCCTACAGGGTTGGGCTTCCAAGCCCTCAACTCATGGCCCCCAAAGCAACCAGGATGGCAGCCCCCACGTGATCCCAGATGGGCACACGCCCTCTTCCGGTCCTTCACGGCATCCCGGCCGGGTCGTCGCCCCTGGCATCCCCGACAGCATCCAAGGCTAATGACAAATCATGGTGGGTAATTTTACAAGATCCAGTACAGTCAAACATCCCAAGTTCAAGTTCAGGAGGGAAAAAAATGTTTTTTAGTTTGCAGCCCTAGAAAATCTATAGATTCCTAAGTAGTGAGCCTCTGCATTGGCCAAGGGTGTGGTATCTAGGAATGATCTTCATGGACAGTTGTGTATCATCAGTATATAAGTGGGAAAGAAAGATTAGTCTACACACTTTAGAGAACGTGATTGCTACAAATTATAGACAGGCTTTCTGCAAATAAAATGGTTTAAGATATTTTAATTTGAATTTAGCATACAACCTTTTTCATTTGTTGAGTATAATCTGTGGCGGACGTCCAGGGTCCATGTCCGGCCGGGATGCCCCTTCACTGTATATTCAGGGGGAGCAGCCCTGGACGGTGCAATACTTCCCCCTGAACGATGGATGGCCGCCCCCCTGGGCTGAAGCAGTGCCTGGTTTTCCTGCAGAGCTCCATGGGAATGAGAGTTGGGTGCAGCCCTGTTGGGTCCCGCAGGTGCTGCCAGGGGGTGCTGCAGCTGGGACTCCTGAGCCCGTCTGGGCAGCATATTCACCACACTCGGAAGTGCAGCCAGATGTTGGCAATCAAGCACCTGGAGCACTTTGCCCAATAAAAGGAGCCAGCAACCACCACTCAGCAGCCAGAGTTGGGTGGAGGAGGACAAGGTTGCCTAGGAGGAGTGGTGGTTGAAGAAAGAGAGGAACATGCTGTTTTGGTGTATTTGTGTTACACTTAGGACTGTGTTGTGCCTCAGGGGATTACGGGGAAGACGTGCCCCACAAGTGAAAAAAAAATAAAAGTTTATTTATTTTATATGTGCCTCTGTGTCGGGTCAGGTGCCTAAGGAGGTAAGGAGTCAATGGCCACATTTTAACCTTGTTTATTCCAAAGTATTCTGGACCTATAATAGACATATTTTGCAGCAACAATTTTACCTAAAGTTTTTAGTTTACTCTCCCTTGATGAAAACTGGACATACCTTCTGTTAGCCTGATTTATTTTATAATCCTAAACCTAATTTTAAGAGGTAGATTTATTACTTATTTGGGACCTGTACATGCATTCCTTTTTCTGCATATTTTCTGCACAACAAGCAGATTGTTTGTAAATGTTATACTTTATATTTTTGTTTCTGTTATAGTGTATATCAGTAAATTTATGCAAAGTATCTAAGCCTCCCTTCAGTGAACACACAAGATTAAATGGAAATTAATGTATTTCATGTCTGCATTCATTAAGCATGTACAAACCCTAATATGTCCTTGCAAAAACAGCAACAGAAACGTTTGTTAAAACTACTAACCTCTGTAATTCTCATGCTCATCATTCACCATTACTTTTTTTTATTAATTACATGAAGATTAATGGACAACAAATGGCAAGGTGGTGTGGAGTAGAAGACAGCTACATAGTACAGAAGTGCTCAGAGTTAGAAAGGCACATAAATTAACTAAAAGGTGTAGACAAAAGAACATAGTGACATGGTGAACGATAAATAGGACAATTCTACAAAAATGGACAGTCTTCAGACAAAAGTAAAGCACAAGAAAACTGCTACATACACAAACCAATGCCAGTGACTGAATGATTTGAAAAATGTTAGATCAGAAAAACATACTACTGGACAGCAGCAGAGTAGAAAGAGAAAGGGTAACTTCCTAAGGGAATGAAATGTAAAAAAAGTAAAAAAAAAAACACAAACACAAACACACACACATACATACCACATTGTCTGCTAAGGAAGCATTGTTGACTTCTCCATCTTCTCCATCCTCTCTTTGATATGCGTCACTTGCCCCATCTATTAGAAATTTTCAAAAGTCACATTTATTCAGACTATTCATAGAGCTTAATTTTTAAATATTGAAAAACGTTAAAAAAAGAGATTTAACATTAAAAATGTATTCTAGTGAACTACAGGGCTTCACATTTCCAAATACAATACATGTCTCTACGTAAAACCAGCTTGGTCTATATCAAAGAAAATGATGTTAGTCAAAGTCAAACCACACATTCTACTGCAATCAAAACTGACAGAAAATTTCCCTCAAGGAAGTTCTTTCACATTCAGCACAAGAAAGCACACTTTAATTAATTAGTTTAATTTATTACAACTTTTATTAATTAATTACTTGAAATGTTAAATATAGGTTCTGTTGTAAGAATTTTATAATCCTGGCATTTGCAAGCTGTTTGCTCTTCTGTATTTAAACAGTACTATTTTATTATTAGAGCGGACTGCAGATTTGAAACATGGCTCAGCTGAAAGGTTAAGATCTGATATCTGGATATTGTGTGAGTCACTAATTCTCCTAAAAATAGATGAATTTGTCAGAGTTGCTGGTACATTTGTTTAATAAAAAGTAAAAAGGATATATTATATTTGCAAGTCATACAGTAAAGAAATATTTTTTTAACTTGTAAATGGCATTGAGTGTGATTTGGTATGCTTGCAGTAAACTTTATCAGAATTGGGATCATATTTAACTGAATAACCTTATTACATCTCAAAAGAGCATATTTAAATGCAACAACAACTTTCCATTAATATGCCCATACTACAGTATATAAATCCATCCATCCATTATCCAACCCACTACAGTATATTCTAACTACAGGGTCACGGGTGTCTGCTGGAGCCAATCCCAGCCAACACAGGGCGCAACGCAGGAAACAAACCCCAGGCAGGGCGTCAGCCCACCGCAGTACTATATAAATATTAAGCAATATTAATTCTGGCGCGATATAATCGATTAGTAAACATCCACTTAGATTTCTAAATTATCATATATCTGACATTTGTGTCTTTTGGTTAAACCATTCGCAATACTTCTTTTTTATGTCTTGTCCTCAAAACTAACTAGCTGCCTGTGAAACATTTCACCTGGACTTACCTAGTAAATAAAGGAGGTGTATGAATGAAATAAGGCAAACCATCAACCAACGCTATGTAATCCAAGTTTAGGGTCATTGAGGGCAGAACCTCAATGGGTTCCAGAATCCAGTGACCTGAGATTAAGACTGGACTCCAGCTGTACTGTGTCTCTTCAGAGAGTCCCTGGGTACAGCTGGTTTGACTTTGTGTTGAACAAGCAGTTGCTCATAGAGTCACTGTGTGTCTGCCTGGGAAGGGTTCCCAAGCTGTTTCGTTGTGTGTTGGGTATAGCAACACACTGTACCAGTAAATTCTCCGCGACCCTACCTGAACTGAGGGCAGAACTATCCCAAAAGCATTAGCAACAACACTTAGTGATATGCCAGTCCATGTTAGGGCATTTTTACACACATCCATAGTCACCGGGGCAGTATTGAGATATCAGTCATCCTTAATGCAGGTCTTTGGGATGCAGGAGGAAGAACTCAGCACCCAAGCAAAAACCTATATAGATTCAGGGTGGAATATGAAAACCAGTAAGTGACTGGGCTGAGATACAGGTTGTGCCTGTTTGGACTGTTCAGTAAAAATACTGACAGACCAAAAAAAAGTGTTAAATCAAGTGGCATGATTTTAAAGAGTATTGCAAAAGGAAAAATCAGGCTTTGCCAAGAGTGGCAAGAAAAGAACAATCATCAAGTTCAACAAAGTCCTTTAAATTCATAGTCAAAGAAAGAAAACTAAAACTGAAGCCAGAAATTACTAAGTCAGAATGTGCTCAAAAACTTTGTTTTTTTGTGAGGTCTCTCCTTGATCATTCAACAAAAATTTTTCAAGTCAGATAAAATCTAATTCCTTTTAAGAGAATCTCTACTGATGATTTCTGGATTTGGGGAGAATTTATTAATGTAACTTTAAAATAGAAACACTGAACTTGTGCTGAATCTTTTTATCTGCAGTTTTTTTTTTTAATTTAACCATGACAGTGTCATGAATCACATGGAATATGTCTAACAAATAAATGGCATTATATTTAACAGACCCATAAAATTGCAGCCCTCATACAAACAAAAGTCAAAAAAAAAATCATACAAAATGGTGGCAATGATGAAGTCACCATTTAGACAGTAAAATTATAAACAAATGATGAAAAATTATGAACGACATCCTGACACAAATCCAGTTTCATGTGTAAAGCAGCAGTGCTAATTAATGTGCCACTGTGATTGCTCTATGCAAAGAGTTAGATAAGCCAACTTAGAACAAGATGCAAACAGTTTTTAAAGGATAAGTTTGGCATTCTTTAAGTCAAAGCTATTTTTTCACAATTATGGAATATATGAGTTTGTCTCATAAAATTGTATTCTAAAGACAAGTGTTTTTATAAATTTTAAAAATACCTCATCCGTTCTTGCAGTTTGCAATGAGGCAAAAGGGCATATACAGTAGGTCCATTGGTGAATTCAAAAGCCTTATAATTTGCCAAATGTATCCACTTTAAAGCATCAAAGATTTTGATTTAAGAAAACATGCCTTCCACTTTAATGAGGCATCCTTGTGATAATGAAAGAAAACTAGAAATAATGATTTTATCATAGATTCCTAGATGTTTTTCTTGAGGTAGGATTCAGTTCCTGTTCATTTGTTTTCTCATTGCCTCTTTCGTGGGTGGAGATATGACAATCCAACAAGCCCCCTGCGCCAAGCAATATTCTGCTTATAATCTTGCTTTTACTTCTGCTGTTCCGTTTCTAGGCGGCACGGTGATGCAGTGGTAGCGCTGCTGCCTCGCAGTTAGGAGACCCGGGTTCGCTTCCCGGGTCCTCCCTGTGTGGAGTTTGCATGTTCTCCCCGTGTCTGCGTGGGTTTCCTCCGGGCACTCCAGTTTCCTCCCACCGTCCAAAGACATGCAGGTTAGGTGGATTGGCGATTCTAAATTGGCCCTAGTGTGTGCTTGGTGTGTGGGTGTGTTTGTGTGTGTCCTGCGGTGGGTTGGCACCCTGCTCAGGATTGGTTCCTGCCTTGTGCCCTGTGTTGGCTGGGATTGGCTCCAGCAGACCCCCGTGACCCTGTATTCAGATTCAGCGGGTTAGACAATGGATGGATGGATGTTCCGTTTCTGCAGCGATTATGTTCTGCCATGGCTTGTAATAACAGACAGATGCACATTCAAATAATATACTAGTAAATTGGCTCTTCTAAAGTGGACTGTGTGTGTTTGTGTTCACTTTGTGATGGACTGGCACCCTGTCCAGGTATTGTTCCTACTTTGTGTCCGATGTTTTCTGAGATAGGCATCAGCTGGCCTGCCCTTGTTAACTGGGTTAGCAAGATGAATGGATGCCTGTTTGTTTAGTTCTCGTCACCGGATTACATAGTTTGTGCCTACTTAATATTCTCTCTCACTGAAGCATAGGTATGCATGATCAATCTAGCAGCAGCAGCAGCAGTCAATCATTGCAACATAAAGAAAAAAGCTTTGGTTTATTTAAAGAATATAATCAATGGCAAGTGTGACTTTTTCAGTGATTATTGCCTCGTTGTGTACAGAGCAAAGACAGCAATTCACAGCTATGCATAAACATTCAATAATGTCAATAACGGATGTTCTGAACTGAATTCATGCTCTTGGGACAAAGTTTCTGCATCTCATTTTGCAGACTGCAGCAAGGAAAGTTGCACTGGGACTGAAATAGTACTGCGGAGGAATATGAAGGGGTAGTTGGCGATGTGATGTGCACAACTGATCTACTTTAAAAATGGCTGAACCTCACAAAAGTGGCTTGACAAATTTAGTAAGTCTTAAGGCTTTCGCGTTCACCTATGGACCCATGTATCCTTTAGCATCATTGTATAATGCATTAATAGATAAGGTATTTTTAAAATTTATAAAAATAAACACTACACTTTAGAATGCAGTTTCATATGGCAAATTAATATATCATGATTTTGAAGAAATAAGTTTTGACTTGAAAAATATCAAGCTTAGCCTTTACCTCTCAGATGCATATAAAATAAATACAAATATCAGCCAATCAAAGGCTTCAAAGTACCATTGCCTCATCACTCCAGGAGACTGACAGGGACAGAATCACAGTTTAAACACAATTTGTTTGGAGTCTGAGAGCCGTCTCTGCGTGTATGTAATTTTTGTTAACCCTCAACTACTCGCATCATTTTTCATCTCATAAGTATTCACGCGGTGTACTTTATGCACCAGTGTTAAAATGGCTATATATGTACATTCTGAGGTTGTAATATAAAATATTGCAATAATTTTGAATTATGCATGTTTTTAATGTAATTTAAAACCACATTACTCAATAGTATGACAATCCAGGACTATCTGAAAATAAACCTAATCCACTTCTCCAGTGCTCATTTGTCACCGGTCACATTTTCATCCACAGTAGGATTTGCACATGTATCACATTTCACTTCAGTTGTTGAATGTTCTTTGCAGATAAAGTCATTGCAAGAGGAACTTCTCAAAATTGTCATGCAAACGTAAGTACCTGTGCGGTGTGCCAAATGTACCATATGGAACTTGCTGGGGGCACAGTGCAGGGAAACTATTGCAACAATGTACTTGTAGTGAATCAAGCTGAAAACAGCGGATGCTGTCAGTAGGTTCAAGTAAAAGGATGTTGGACAAAAATAACTGAGATTGGTGTACAAAATACACCAGTGCGAGTAGTTAAGGGTTAAAACTGTGTACACAAGTGTTCCTTGCACGGGACAAATGCACTCAGGTTGGGTGGACTGGAGATTATATCATGTACTGGTGCCTTATGCACCGGTCTTACAACCCATGCCGCTAAGATAGACTTTTTGTACCATCTTTTATGGTGAGCAGATCCTGGAAATGAACAAATCAGCTTGTCAAGGAATACAAAATCATGCAATTTGTGCTTGAAACAAGATTAAAACAAGTATGTATATTCCATTTCTTGGAAAAATGGTATGTGTTCTACTATTTTGATATTCAAAGAAAGAGAAAAAAACAAATAGAAAAAGTAATATCTTATAAGCAGAAGATTTAAGGGAAAACAAAGCTTGTGTGTAACAATGAATGTAATACTTGGCTATCACGCAAAAGGTAAAGCACAGTTCATCCCACTGCAAGACATATTCAGCAAAATAGAGTAAAATATACTTATGTAATGGAGGGCATGGATTGACTGGCATCCTGGCTGGGATGGTTAGGAGTACCTTCCCTGGGCAGGTGGTCATAATAATAGAAAGACACAGGAAGACTGCCTCCCAGTGACATAAATTTCCTCCAGTATGCTGGGTGGCAGCTTAATTCTGGCTTCGCTCCCATCTGGACACCCACAGAACTGTATGGGGTATGTAGTCTAAACAGACATATTGGGATCCTCTGGAACCACTGGAGAGAACAACTGGAAAAGGACTCTGGTGTCATTTTTGAGGTCTGTCCAAACCTGAAGTGCTTCTGAGCTACAGTATGCCTCTGACATACCAGAAGTAATCCTGACTCTGACTGAGAAAGGATTCTCCACAGGTAGGAGTGTAGCTGGGCAAAACTCACCAGGAGAGGAGTGAAGGAGGAGAAAGAAAAAGACTAACAGTGTTTGGCAGAAGGCTTGTGAAACAACTATTTGGGGAATAAAAGAGTCTATTTGTACAAGAACCTTGTTTGTTGTACTTGTGTTCTGGGTTTGGGGTGTGGGTCGCCCCCATGATTTATGAAATATCAGGCACTATAAAAATGATTCAAAAAGTACTTATACTAAACTAAGTAGGTTAGTGTTACAGTGAAGTATGAAAAATGTAGCCGAAATTGATACATGTCCCTATTCTCTTCCACTAAACCTATGCAGTTTGCTCAAAATGCAAGCGTTGCCAAATTACATTTGCTGCTTTTCTGTACAGGCAGTCACAATCTCTATTAAAACAGAAATATATTATCATCTGACTACTATCCGCTTAATACTGCACAAGTTACTAACAGCCACTCTTCCCCGACATGCATTGAAGTAAAAAAAAGAAAATTAAATTAAAATAGATCATTCTGAGAATATACACAGAGACAGCTGCAGAAAGACTTTGACTTAGTATATCTAGGGAAAATAAAAAAGATACTGTCTAGCAATGTCCTGAAACAGCATTTAGAAGAAGAAAAAAAAAACGAAAACAAAATGTATTTAAGGATAAGTAAGACGAGACAGAAAATGGTGATAACAAAGTGGCAATGCTATTAAAAAGGTGCTACACTGCCTGGGCTTTTTTTTGTGTTTTGAGCTTACATTTATTTATACAGTTTAAACTTACTGGTTTTTCCCACTCCTTGAATGACACTCAGAATATGCATTTACATATTTCAGATGTTGTAATAAATACTTCTTATTAAAAATACTTATATTTAAATAAAACACTATATATATATATATATATATATATATATATACACATATATATATATATATATATATATATACACACATATATATATACACATTGTCACACACGCGCGCATGGGAGGCAGCTAAAGGGCTCAGTGAAGGCAGTTCTGAGCCATGCGGGATGTGGCAGAGCGCACTAACTCTCTTTCTCACTTCCCTGTAGACCTAACCGGGAGGTTCCACCTGTCTCTCTGGACGTCACTTCTGGGACCGAGCCAATGGAGACAGACCTTGCCAGCTCCGGCCCCCCTGATGTCACATCCGGGACTAAACCAATGAACAATGAACACGTGCCCGACCCTTATGACCTCACTTCCTGTCTCCCCCTTTAAAAGCCTTCCCTTTTCCCTTCTGTGTCAGTCTTGTTTTGGACTCTGTTGTAAGCACTTCAGTGCTGGTATTGGAAAGAAAACGAAGTTGCAGCCAGGATACCAAATTACATGGGTGGCTGCCCCAAACCTTTTTCTGTCTTTGACTCGTTTTGTGACAGTGGCGTAGTCGGCAGGATGGAGAAGTCCCAGAAGAGAAGGGGACAGGACCTGCAAAACACCCAGGTGGGAGCGTATCGGGGCCGAGTATTCAGGCGGGAGGGTGCCCGTGGTTCGGCGAGACCCGGTGCGGGCTCCGCTCCCAGCACGCAGAACTAGGCCGTCTAGAGAGGCCAGGGAGTGTGCGGGTGGGGCTCACCGAATTGGGCTGCCCTGGAGGGGGGAGACAAGAGGGACTCAGTATGCTCTCTTGGGGGAGAGTGCCTGCCCCCCAGTGAAACCACAGCCCCTTTTACCACCTTGGGGTGCCCCAGACTGGCAGGTGAGTAAAATAACGAAGTGGAGGTTGGACCCTGAGAGGCCGACCAGTAAACAAGCCTGGTCCTTATGGGCAAAAGTATGGCAGTGGCTACGGCCCTTGGAAAACAAGCCCCACCAGGTCATTGAGCAGGTAGCGTGCTATCTGCTCCTGAAAGCACTTCCCCAGGGCTTCACCCAGCCGGTCTGGGGCGTGCAGTTTAAGAACATGTCTGAGCTCATAGAGCTTCTGGAAACACAGAGGGCGGCCTCACACTCTGGGAGAGCGGAACCGTCCTTCTGCCAAACTCAGCCGGGGTATGTCCCAAGACCTAGCCCCTCCCTGTATAACCCGGAGCTTGCATCGGCGTCCGCGCGCGGGCACGCAAACCGCTTGGAGGCGAGGAGGAATGCAGGTGGAGGGGGAGGAGGGCTTGGTGTGCTCTGACAAACCCGTTGACGGTCCCGCATACAGACGTGGTGATCGTTAACGGGTTTAAAACTTCCGCTCTGCTCGATTCCGGCAGCAACATTTCCATTGTTGCCCGCCGTTTTGTGCTACCGCGACAATGGCTAAAATTCAAGACCAGTATAACCTGTGTCCACGGGGAAACCCGCTGGTACAGCACCGCCGCTTGTGTCATTAGCTACGGAGGATCAGTCCAGAAAGTAACCGTGGCAATCCTTCCTGATCCTCCGCACCCGGTGATACTAGGGCGGGACTGGTCTGACATTAAAAGCGGCGAGACACATACCACTCCCGGGGTTAAGTTGGGCCTCGTTATGGACGGAGATGAACCGTCTCAAGCTGCCTCCACGCCGTGTAATCAGCCGGCAGAGAGGTGAAGCAGCCGTCCTGGCTGACGTGGCAACTCCCGGGCCGTCGCAGGCTGACACGCCATCCACCACCGCCCCGGCGGAGCGGGAGGAAACCACGCCCATTGAGGTCGGCGCTGACCCTCTCTCCGTGTTGCGGTTTCAATTTAAAAGACGCCGGCTTCTTTCAAAGGGAGCAATGGAATGACGACTCCCTGAAGTTTGTAAAAAATGCAGTGGTCCTTGTCAATGGCCAACGCACTAGTCAGTCGATGCCACAGGGCCCCTACTTTGTGTTAGATAATGACCTCCTTTACCGTGTAGCAATGCATGACGGGCAGGAGACGAGGCTGCTGCTAGTGCCGCGTACCTTCCGGCGGCAGGTCTGCGAGCTAGCACACGCCCACCTCCTAGGTGGCCACCTGGGCACCGAAAAAACTCTGGAGCGGATCAAGCTCCGGTTTTACTGGCCAGGAATTAATGAGGAGGTTAAATGCTTTGGCGCTTCCTGCCCGGAGTGTCAACTGCGACAGATTCCTAGGAGGGACCGTGCTCCTCTTGTTCCTATTCCCTTGATTGACGTTCCCTTCCACAGAATCGGGGTCGACCTGGTGGGACCTCTAGAGCCCTCAGCCCGAGGACACAAGTACATTTTAGTCCTCGTGGATTATGCTACACGATACCCCGAAGCTGTTCCGTTGCGCTCAGCTACCTCTAAAGCCATCGCACGGGAATTACTAGGGGTATTCCGCGCGTGGGGATCCCCAAAGAAGTCTTGACAGACCAGGGGACCCCTTCACCTCGGAGACGTTCAAGGAGACTGCCAGATTACTGAAAATAAAGCATTTAAAACCTCGTGTATCATCCTCAAACCGACGGATTAGTAGAGAGGTTTAATCAGACTCTCAAGCAAATGCTACGTAAGGTGGTCAGCGAGGATGGAAGGAACTGGGATCAGCTCCTCCCCCTCGTCCTTTTTGCCTATCGGAAGTCCCACAAGCCTCCACGGGTTCTCCCCTTTGAACTACTGTATGGGCGACAACCTCGGGGCATATTGGATATTTTGAAAGAAGGCTGGGAAGAAGAGGCTCTTCCCACCACTAACATACTGGAGTATATCGCGCAGTTCTGCGATAGATTTGGAAAGATTCGCCTGTCCTTAAAAGTCACATGGAGGAGGCTCAAGCAGCACAGGTTCGCTACTACAACCGCTGCACGCCTCTTGGGAGTTCCACCCGGGAGATCGGGTCATGGTCCTAGTGCCTACCTCCCACTCTAAGTTGCTTGCCCACTGGCAGGGCCCCTACGAAGTTAAGGAGAGGAAGGGACTGGTCGACTATTTGGTGAGTCAACCCAATGCGTCGGCCAAAGGAGCGGTATATCATGTGAACCTGCTGAAACCGTGGAAGGACAGGGACCCTGATCCCTCCTCCGGCCAGCCCGCTCACTCTTCGCCACACACACGACCTTAACTTTGGCGCAGACTTGAGACCCAGGCAACGGCAGGAGCTGGAAACAGTTATCCGGACCGTTCGAGAGGTAGTCAGTGAACACCCCGGAAGGACCTCTCTGATTGAGCACAACATTGTGACAGAGCCCGGGGTTGTTGTCCGAGAACGCCCGTACCGTCTTCCCGAGGCAAAAAAGGCTGAAGTGGAACTGGAGATCAAGCGCATGCTGGAACTAGGTGTAATTGAGGAGAGTTATAGTCCCTGGTCCAGCCCCATTGTGCTCGTCGGTAAGCCTGGCGGAGTTGGAGGTTCTGCAATGACTTCCGTCGGCTTAACCAAGTCTCCCAATTTGATGCCTATCCAATGCCACGCGTGGGCGACCTCCTCGAGAGGCTTGGACAGGGTCCATACCTGACCACACTTGACATGACAAAGGGTACTGGCAGGTTCCTTTAACGGACTCCGCGAAGGAAAAAACCGCGTTTAGTACCCCTAGCGGACACTGGCAGTATCGTGTCCTTCCATTTGGGTTACACGGGGCTCCAGCAACCTTTCAGCGTCTGGTGGACAAAGTGCTTCGGCCTCATAACTCATACAGTGCTGCCTACCTAGATGACGTGGTCATCTATTCCAGCACATGGAAGGAACACCTACAGCATGTCCAAGCGGTATTACGGACACTTGGTGAGGCGGGCTCCGGATTAATCCCAAGAAATGTTTCTTTGGATTAAGCGAGGCCAGATATTTAGGCTACCTGGTGGGTCGGGTACCGTAAGGCCACAGTGCTCCAAAATTGATGCCATTCTGAAATGGCCCCGTCCGCGAACCAAGCGGCAGGTCCAAGCCTTTCTCGGGTTAGCCGGGTACTACCGCCGGTTTGTACCCGGTTTTGGAGAAAGCGCGCCTTGACTGATTTAACAAAGAAGAGGGCCCGAACATTGTGGTATGGACTGCAAAACAGACGCTGCATTTGGTGACTTGAAGAAGGCCCTTACGTCCGCACCTATTTTGATGGCACCTAACTTTTCTTTGCCTTTCATCCTCCAGACGGACGCCGGACACAGGCCTGGGAGCCGTGCTGAGCCAAAGTGTCGATGGTGTCAACACCCGTCATGTTCCTGAGCGGAAACTGTTGGACCGGGAGACCAGGTATGCGGCGGTGGAGAGGGAGGCTCTGGCGATTAAATGGGCGATCACTCAGCTGAGGTACTACCTGTTGGGCGTGAGTTCACCCTTGTCACGGACCATGCACCTCTACAGTGGATGGCCCTGCACAAGGAGTCGAATCCGCGGTCACCCGGTGGTTTCTTGACCTGCAGCCGTACAAGTTTTCGCTCGTTCATCGCCGGGTGCTCTCCATGCCAACGCCGATGCTCTCTCGGGTTTACGACCTCTCGGTTAAGGTCGCCCGACCCGACGGGTCTGGGCTGAGGGGGGGGCCTTGTCACACACGCGCGCATGGGAGGCAGCTAAAGGGCTCGAGTGAAGGCCGTTCTGAGCCATGCGGGATGTGGCAGAGCGCACTAACTCTCTTTCTCACTTCCCTGTAGACCTAACCCGGGAGGTTCCACCTGTCTCTCTGGGCGTCACTTCTGGGACCGAGCCAATGGAGACAGACCTTGCCAGCTCCGCCCCCTGATGTCACATCCGGGACTAAACCAATGAACAATGAACACGTGCCCGACCCTTATGACCTCACTTCCTGTCTCCCCTTTAAAAGCCTTCCCTTTTCCCTTCTGTGTCAGTCTTGTTTTGGACTCTGTTGTAAGCACTTCAGTGCTGGTATTGAAAAGAAAACGTTGCAGCCAGGATACCAAATTACATGGGTGGCTGCCCCAAACCTTTTTCTGTCTTTGACTCGTTTTGTGACAACATATACATACATATCTACATATATACACACACACTGTATATATATATATATATACACACATATGTATATATATATATATATATATATATATATATATATATATATATATATATATATATATATATATATATATATATATATATACACACACATATATATACAGTGGTGTGAAAACTATTTGCTCCCTTCCAGATTTCTTATTCTTTTGCATGTTTGTCACACAAAATGTTTCTGATCATCAAACACATTTAACCATTAGTCAAATATAACACAAGTAAACACAAAATGCAGTTTTTAAATGATGGTTTTTATTATATAGGGAGAAAAAAAAATCCAAACCTACATCGCCCTGTGTGAAAAAGTAATTGCCCCCTTGTTAAAAAATAACTTAACTGTGGTGTATCACACCTGAGTTCAATTTCCGTAGCCACCCCCAGGCCTGATTACTGCCACACCTGTTTCAATCAAGAAATCACTTAAATAGGAGCTGCCTGACACAGAGAAGTAGACCAAAAGCACCTCAAAAGCTAGACATCATGCCAAGATCCAAAGAAATTCAGGAACAAATGAGAACAGAAGTCATTGAGATCTATCAGTCTGGTAAAGGTTATAAAGCCATTTCTAAAGCTTTGGGACTCCAGCGAACCACAGTGAGAGCCATTATCCACAAATGGCAAAAACATGGAACAGTGGTGAACCTTCCCAGGAGTGGCCGGCCGACCAAAATTACCCCAAGAGCAGAGACGACTCATCCGAGAGGTCACAAAAGACCCCAGGACAACGTCTAAAGAACTGCAGGCCTCACTTGCCTCAATTAGTCAGTCAGTGTTCACGACTCCACCATAAGAAAGAGACTGGGCAAAAACGGCCTGCATGGCAGATTTCCAAGACGCAAACCACTGTTAAGAAAAAAGAACATTAGGGCTCGTCTCAATTTTGCTAAGAAACATCTCAATGATTGCCAAGACTTGTGGACTTGTGGACCTTGTGGACTGATGAGACAAAAGTTTGAACTTTTTTGAAGGCAAATGTCCTGTTACATCTGGCGTAAAAGGAACACAGCACTTCAGAAAAAGAACATCATACCAACAGTAAAATATGGTGGTGGTAGTGTGATGGTCTGGGGTTGTTTTGCTGCTTCAGGACGTGGAAGGCTTGCTGTGATAGATGGAACCATGAATTCTACTGTCTACCAAAAAATCCTGAAGGAGAATGTCCGGCCATCTGATCGTCAACTCAAGCTGAAGCGATCTTGGGTGCTGCAACAGGACAATGACCCAAAACACACCAGCAAATCCACCTCTAAATGGCTTAAGAAAAAGAAAATGAAGACTTTGGAGTGGCCTAGTCAAAGTCCTGACCTGAATCCATTTGAGATGCTATGGCATGACCTTAAAAAGGCGGTTCATGCTAGAAAACCCTCAAATAAAGCCGAATTACAACAATTCTGCAAAGGCGAGTGGGCCAAAATTCCTCCAGAGTGCTGTAAAGACTCATTGCAAGTTATCATAAGCGCTTGATTGCAGTTATTGCTGCTAAGGGTGGCCCAACAAGTTATTAGGTTCAGGGGCAATTACTTTTTCACACAGGCGATGTAGGTTTGGATTTTTTCTCCTATATAATAAAACCATCATTTAAAAACTGCATTTTGTGTTTACTTGTGTTATATTTGACTAATGGTTAAATGTGTTTGATGATCAGAAACATTTTGTGTGACAAACATGCAAAAGAATAAGAAATCAGGAAGGGGCAAATAGTTTTCACACCACTGTATGTATATATATATATATATATATATATATACATACATACACACACACATATATATATATATATATATACATATATATATACATATATACATTATATATATATATTATATATATATACTAATAAAAGGCAAAGCCCTCACTGACTCACTCACTGACTGACTTCCCTGCGCTAACCAAAACCGATGTACGTACTTATTTCGGTGGTATAACGCCATTGTCGGCCGCTATATTGAATTTTCCACACGTCACTAATTTTCCAACTTCCCGTGTAGGTAGAAGGCTGAAATTTAGCAGGCTCATTCCTTACAGCTTACTTACAAAAGTTAAGCAGGTTTCATTTCGAAATTCTACGCGTAACGGTCATAATGGTCAACAACGTCCGCCATATTGAACTTTCTTATTCATGGCCCTATCTTCACGAAATTTGGTAGGCGGCTTCCCTTAGCTAACCGAAACCAATGTATGCGTGCTTATTTCGGTGGTATGACACCACTGTCAGCCGCCATATTGAATTTTCCAACATCACTAATTCTCCAACTTCCCGTATAGGTAGAAGGCTGAAATTTGCAAGGCTTATTCCTTACAGCTTACTTACAAAAGTTAAGCAGGTTTCATTTCGAAATTCTACGCGTAATGGTCATAACGGTCAACAACGTCCGCCATGTTGAACTTTCTTATTTATGGCCCCATCTTCTCGAAATTTGGTAGGCGGCTTCCCTCCACTAACTGAAACCAATGTACGTACTTATTTCGGCAGTATGATGCCACTGTCGGCCGCCATATTGAACTTTTCAACAGTCTTTGTTACTTATGGGCCCATCTTCAAGAAATTCTATCGATCAAAGAACTGTCACTTACCGAGTGGTTTCCATGTCCGGAGATACCACCTACCTTTTCCATTCTCTTTGTTACATATTGCACGGCCATATCAGGCTCAATCTTGATATCCGGAGGAACATTCTGTCTTATGTATTGAATGACTGGGACAGGTTCAAGGTGTGGACTGATGATGGTACAGGAGATAATTATACTACACAGGAGCACTAGAAGAGTGAAATGCTTAAGCCCTTCACCTATGGTTCTGCATGTGAGTTGATGGCTGCCGCTGAATTGTTCGGTTGTCGCTTTCAAGTGTACTGAAATGGCCAAATATTTTACACCTTTCGACAACTGCCAATGCCTCTTAAACATCTTAGATTCACAGGTGACGATATCAGTAGTAGACACTTTGATGTTTATGAATGTTTAAACTCTCAAAAGCTGGATATGATTTTATCGATGAAACCGGTTGTGTGCTTACAATCCTTGACAGATGCCAAATGTCACTTCAACACAACAAATCCTGCAAATACTGTCGTAATTGAAACAAACCATGAAACTCAAACCGATTATGACAGCAGCAATCCAAGCTGTGAGATTTGAGACAAGATTACTGTTCACATGGCCAACTGTAAGTTACATGCTCAAGAGTAAGCTCAGCGCACAGCTTGGTCATGTTATAACCGGAGGGCCGAACTGACAACATGGTATACAAAGAGATCCTTAAAAAATAATTATTGGCATATTGTCCCATAGTTTAAAAAGGTTTAATTTTCTTCTTAATAAAAATTTGAATGCAGTACTTCACGCTGCGAAGCGCGGGTATTTTGCTAGTATATATATATATATATATATGCTAAGAAGATAATATATGTCACCATGGCAGTTTGAAAAGGTGGGCACTTCCAGAGAGTGGTATACCTGTGAGTGTGATGTGCAGAACGATCCAGTGAAAGGTAAAAGGCAGAGCCACTAGCATATAGTATGTGAGGGAGAGAAAAAAGGTGCTTGGAGTTTCCCCAGGAGGCTACAAGGTAGGTGACTCAATGGTTACTGAGGTTGTCTCTCTGTCTGTTATGAGAAACAGTGAGATCAAGAGGAAACACCAAAGGAGGTAGCACCTTCTACCTGCTAGAGGGAACTTAGTCCAATGAGGGAACGAACAGGACAGGTTCTGTCCCTGAAACAGTACAGGTTGCTGGTGGCTTCCTCAGAGAATTACACATAATTTGACAGACAAGAGGATTAGTTTGGTGTTCATGTTACCAATATAGGGCATCCCCGACCCTAGAAATAATCCCAGAGCTTGGCTTAAAGCTACACTACAGTCAGAGGTTAAGTGAATGTGAGTTTTAGGCGACCATTTGACTGGCAGTAGGAACAGAGGCCTAGGTCATATAGAGAAAAAGAGGAAGTTGGTAGATGGAAGGCAAAAGTGTTTGATTTACTGGAATACACAGTGGTGGACAAGTGGGGTAACCCACCCCATCTGATAGACAGGAGTCCGGAACCTGCAGCTACAATTATTTTGTTGTTTTACTTCTGTTTACTTTATATGTTGGTTTTCCATTTGATCATCTATCTCTGTTTAATTTTTAATTTTCATATTTTGGCATCCTGGACATTCCACAGAGGTTCAGGCAAATTACAAATTGTTTAAAATAATTAATTTGTTCTGAAAAAATAAATGCCCAGAACTGTAGTTTCAGATGTTCAAATACTTTTTTAGTCAATTGCTTACTACAAAAGACATATTTCATTACTCTGTTCTCCATGCTAATCTCTAATATTGTACATAGTATAACATAAGTCTTGTACTTTCCTTTGAGTATATACTTTTGCTTACAATAAAATCAACATGTTAAAGAAAAAGTGTGTTTCACCTATAATAAATCAGCATTTTAGGACAATCAACACAAGTAGCCTATTAGAGCCATTATCACTACATATACAGTATACTCTAAGGGTTAAGGAAAAAGTGAAATGTTTTCACTTTCCACTGCAAGAAATCTCCTCTAAAAGTGAAATGTATAACATTGAGTAATTGCACTTACTATAGCATTATGCAGTTTAGACATCATGTTTAAGAAGACAAAGTCATATATGAAATGATGTACAACTTTTCTTGTTTTAACTGCAGTACAGATTTAAGTTAAAAATTAAATATAAGCACCTTCTGAAAGACAGATGGATACTTCATCGTTGCGATCACTGTCATCGGCCTGGTCTGAGGTCTTGGAATTGTCACCTCCTGGAGTTAATTCTCCTGGTGATCCTGCATCAGGTAGGTCAGTAAAGTCAGCGGGTCCCCCTTTGGGGGGTGGAATCTCAATACCCATTAGTCGGTATTTTCTGCGTCGATTCCCAATCCACGTCTGTAGTAAAGAACAGATTTTATCCAAATGTATTACACAGTATATTGCAAATTGGTACAATTTTGACACAGCTTAAACTGTAAAAATTGATTTGAATATAACTTTAGTAATGCTATAGTAAAAACAAAACAAATCCTGAACACTCAAAAAAGTTACAACAATGCAAATATAAACAGAACATTTTAATGAAACTATAATTCTGGTAGTAATGCATGTTTCTTTTTAAATATGGCTATTGAAAAATGACCATTAAAATGGGCTCTAAATCAAAACTTAGTAATCTATAGTCAACAGAATACTTTCCTCTCTGCAGCTCCAAGAATAATTTTTTTTTTTAACTTTTTAATACCATTTGACTTGCACAGATGAGTCACTTCACACAGTTCTATTTAAAATTTAAAGAGCTGTCGTCACTAGAAAGCATTGTGCCTTTGATGAGAGACTGATTTTTCTCTTTAAATACAACACTCTTTGTCTTTTCCTAAACATAATGGCAAGATTCTAATGACTAAAAGAAATTATTTGTAGTCTTAGTTTAGCACTATTTCACACTACTGCCAAAGTTCCTGTGCTGATAATTGGTGATGAGAATCAGGTTGCTGAACTGCATTTATATCATTCACATATGGCATTTGTCAATATTTTCAACTTCAGAAGCCGTAGTCAATAAAGATAATGGAGAACATGACTCATGCACAGCCAGTTTTACAAGAACATTACATCATTTCAGTTTAACATTTTATATGGTGACCACTTGCCAACACGATACCTGACCCTCTGCATACATTTTGTATTTCATACTTTTAATATTTATATAACTATGAAACAATATTTTTGTTGTTGTTTTTGTTTTACTTAAAGGTAGTCAAAAGGAGGGAGTATATTACTAATTATGTACTACTTAAGCCTTACAAAAACTTACCATGTCTTAACAAAGCTACCAAACTGCAAAGAAGCTAATGTGAACCAAACAGGTTATCAGCAAACAGCCCCCTCTAATCTGAGACCTAAAAACAAAACTCTGTATGACAGGCTGGTATTTGATCAAGGGTTCCTGCTTTGTACAAGTTCCTGACCATTTTGGTTTTAGTTAATGCAACTGAAAACAAGATCACAATAAAATGGTCTGAAAACAGAAAAGTTATTCTGAACCTAGTTTTTCAAGTACAGGGTTGTGATAGGCGAAATACATTTATGTTTGATGACATATAAGTATCAGTCTGTAATGTTTTAATTTATTCCTGGATTATCTAAATGTGCACTTAAACAAAAATACATTTCTTGATTGGGCATTAAGTAAGAAAAATGGTCTAGATTATTAAACCTTGGAATAGCGATAAAACAAATTTAGGTACAATGAATAATAATGATTTATGTTTTATTTGTATTCTACTAAAAGCCTCAAAAAAAACAACAAAGACCTGGCCTCTTTACAGGTCTGATCCTACTGGATTGGCTTTTAAGGGTTTGCTGGGTGAAATGAAAACTGATGAACTCTCAAACTACTGAAGATGATGCTTTCCTCCTTTTATAATTTTACAAGTTTATCTTCTTCTCCCGTAAAGCAACTATATTTTATGTAAAGTCACCCTACCCATTTTCACCTACACCAGGAGAATGTGCACTTGCAGAACATTGCTTTTCAAGTGAGATAGGACTATAGTCCTCTGTGAGTGCAGTCTGTCTATGAGTGTCATTTGTATGTGGAAATCAGATAATGTTGTCGATAATTACTGTTAAAGATTGTTCACAAGAGTGAAAAATCAGTAAAGATGGAGGAAGATCTTTTGTCTTAGAGACTTACATTGTAATATTTCTCTTTGTTGCAAAACCAGATGGAGTAGCATTGAACTGTGAACAAGCAATCGCAAAAAGTTTAATTTTGCACTACTAGCTTGCTGTATAAGCTGGAACAATCCTAACTTACCTGCTATATTACAACAGGAGCATATCCTATACTATTAAAATTTAGAACATATGGTACCTAATTGTCAATACCATACTCACACATTTAAGTTCTAACTGTACTCAATAGGTTTAAAATCCCCTAGCTAGTTTTCTTAACTTTTTTGTAGTGCACATCATTATGTACCTAAGCCAGAAAATGCTGGACCGGGAGAGAAGGTATACTATAATAGAATATCAGGTGCTTGCCATCAAGTAGGTGGAAGTCCAGCTTTGTGATCTCCTGGGAAGGTAGTTTACACTGGTGATAGAACATGCACCTCTGCAGTGGCTGGTGGTACATAAAGAATCAAATCCACAAGTCTGACGGAACATTAGGAGCTGCATCTCACAGGTGTGAATAGAGATCACCTGGGAGGCTCAGGGAAGCCTGTTGATACAATTCCATAATTGGAGAGGGCACTTTTGCTAACAAAATCTCCTATTACCTCTGCAGCAGTGAGCAGTCCACAGGAGAAGAAACATAGCCTTGCCCCTTATGAGCGATTTAATCCCCACCCCTTCTGGGTCTGGTGTGTATATAAACAGACGAAAAAAAAAATGTACTGTCTTTTATTGTATACTAGCCACAGTACTTGTCGCAGACAGGTAATAGAATATATAATATTTTCTATCTCTTGCCCTACATTTATCTTCAGTGCCTTTCCTTCATATTTGTATATGTGTGAACGCCCCTTTACTGGCAGTCCCTCTCTTGAGCATGTTCTTGTAAAGCAAGCATCTCATACTCTTTTTGAGGCACCTTTCCCACCTCCTGTCTGGATTTATACTTTCTGACTTTGAAGGCCACTCTCTCAGCATGGCTGATATGCCTTTACTCCTCCACATTCGTCTCACACTTACTGTACACTTCATCTCTCGTCACATCACCAAAGCCAAACTGACTAATCACACCAAAGCCAAACTGACCAATAGGAATGCTCTAAGGGACTGGACACTGTAGGTAACCAAGAGGACGGTTGCGCGTCCTGCCCCGGATTGAGCTGAAAACATTACCTAGCTAGGATGTCATAATGGAAGGATGGACTAAATTGGGGCAATACCTGGCCGGGACACGCTGATGATTTCTGTACTGGTTAGGATGCCTAAAGAATGCAAGAACTTGCAGTAGAGGATGGCAGGGGGCAGTTCATCCCCCACATTAACAGGTGGATGTGTACCTCATATAGAGTCCCAGTTGGGACACCCGCAGGGCTGCATAGGAGGCCCTGTAGAGGTCCCTGGCGGATAACAGAAGGTGCTGTCGTAGGAGGGCTCCCTGGCTTTCTTATGTTCCAGAAGTGCTTACAACTGGCCATTGGAAGTACAGGGTGCGGCAGAAATAACTCCCACATTTCAAAGGGGGATTGAAAAAAAATGCTACGAGGTATCACCAAAAACTATTTATTTCCCAAATGTAGATATAAAAAAGTTTTTTTTACTTTAAGTTTTAAAAATTATATCATCCAAATGGTGGCCTTGACGGCTGATACACATTTTGAGCCGTTCTAGGAAGTTTTTTCATCACTCTCACTAGCATGACGGGCGAAATTCCTTCAATTTCTTCTTGAATAGCCTCCTTTAGTTGGTCCAAGGACCGATTACAAATGTTTGAAAACCTCCTGTTGCCCTTACTCTTTGAACCCACAGCAAAATCGTTTTCCAGTTTGGAACACTTTCATCAACACGTAAACCGAACTGCATGCAAAACACCCTCTGCGTCACAGCTACAGATTCACCATTTTTGAAAAAAGCCTCCACTACAAAGCCTCGATGCTCACCCGACCACGGCATGGTGATGACTGAAAACTTTATTATGTACCGTACCTAACGGAACGAACCGCATCCCTCTACCTGCTTTGGGGACCCCACAGTGATTTTTTGAAATGTGGGAGTTATTTCTGCTGCACCCTGTACTCCGGGTCTGCAGTAAAAGAGACTGTGCTGCCTTGTCCAGGCGAGCTGGAGCTGGGAGAAAGGAAGGCAATGCTCAACTAGAGGAGAGTAGTGCCGTGCTAAAAGACAGGGCGCGAGAGTGAGAGATAAAGAGAAGGAAAAAAACTGTTTATTGTGTACAAGGTATTGTTAAAAAAAAAACAACCATTTATTTGAATTTGGGACTATATTATGTCTTCATGTTTTGGGGTTTGGGGCTCACTGGCACCCCCTAGGCCTTTCCAACAGATAGACTTTAGGGTTTAATTATATAGCAGATATTTATAAATATTGTATTTAATTCTATATACATACAGTTCCAACCCAAGTTTGGATACCACTGGCCATATTACTTATTTGTGTACATTTGAAGTAAAAGTGAAAAAAAAAAACTTCAACAGGAAACAAACTAAAACAGTGGTATTTTTATGAAAATGTTAATGTACAGTTATGATTCATTTGATAAACTGAAAACAAGTAAAAAAAAAAAAAAAAAGTCATGTGACTTTTATAAATGTTTGGGCATCCTTTCAGTTTTAAGGTAACAGAATTCATTAGGTCATTAGTCTGGTCTGGCTCTTTTGGTGTTAGTCTAAACAGGAATTGTCATTAGGATTTGTCAGATGATGACAATTCCAGTGCTAATAAATTCTTTGACTCTTCAAACATTGTACCACATTCAACAACCAAATGACCAAGGATCTGAAAATTATACTAACTGATTCTTACAAAGCAGGGGAAGGTTATAAAAAGAAATCAAATTTCTATGGCTAGCAATTTCCACAGTCCAAGCTATCATTTAAAAATGGCAGTTAAGGAGAACTGAGGGGGTGAAGACAAGATCCAGAAGGCCAAGAAAACTGAAGAATCACTTGTATACTGTGCAGGAAGGGAAGACAACACACCCCAACCCAATATGACCTACAGGCAGGTTTAGACTAGAAAGGAGTGGTGGTGAAATGTTCTATTATACAGCATTACTTACACAAATATGGCCTTCTTTAAAGACCCATCAGAAGGAAACCTTAACTGCGATGTCATCACAAAAAAGTCTTAAGTATGCAAAACAACATCTCAATAAAACAGAGGTATTTTGGAACTGAGAATTATGGACATATGAAGTTAAAAATAAACCTTCTTAGCCACAACCACAAAAGGCTTGTTAAGAGAACATGAAAGGAGCAGCATTTGAAGAAAATAACACCTTGCCAACTGCTAAGTATGGAAATGGATCTATTATGCTTTGGGGTTGTGTAGCAGCAAGTGGCACAACAAACATTATGTGAGTACAGGGAAGAATGGATGCTACTAAATATTAAGAAAAAGAAAGTCAGACAGTCAGCCAGGAAACTGAAGCTAAAAAGGACGGCTTCTACAACAAGACAATGATCCAAAATACACTTCAAAATCCAGTATGAAGCATCTCAAAAAATGCAATACGAAGATTTTAGAATGGCTATTGCAGTTTCCAGACTTGAACACCACTGAAAATCTGTAAGTAGATCTTAAAAGTGCTAGCAATGCAAGAAAGCTCAAGAAAATCTCACAGCTGGAAGCAACCTGAAGGGAACAATGGAGAACAAAATTCCAAAACAAGAATCCAAAGACTCATAACGGAGTACAACTAACGCTGGCTAACTGTGATTTTTGCAAAAGAGGGTATGACTAATCACTGACTATGTAGGGTGCCCAACTTTTGTCAATGCCATATTTTCATAAAAATGCAATTGTTTTAGTTTTTTTGTTATATTTACTGTTTTTGCTTCAAATGCCAACAAAACGTAATTTGACCAGGAGTATCCAAACATTTGCATTGAAAAAGCAAGTATGTTTCATGCTATGTATTTATTTATTTATTTATTTTTGTCTTTTCGTGGCACTGTTTTTATTATAAACTTTTATAAGAAGACATGCAAGTAAAAATTTCCTTTTATTGAGTATATATTATAAAAAAAAACTTGACTTCTCCCAACCCCTTTAGTTTGTACCTTAATTATTTCACAGTCCACATTTAATTCAGCAGCTACAGCCGTGATCTTCTCCCTGCACACAGAGCCCAAGCTAGTCATTCCATTGTCCCAGAACTTCTTCAAAGTAGCCAAATCTCGATCACTAAACTGTGTTCGATCTTGCAACTAGAAAATAAAAATGAATCATCGCCATTCAATAAAGGAAATACACAGGTAAACAGGAAAAAAAGTTCAGGAATTCTGACTTAAGTAAAAAAGGAAATAATATTTTACATAACTTCTTTTAACCAACAATATTTATGAAAGGTGGAAACATGTATGACAGGATATGCTTGATTATCATTTACATTAACAACAGCTGAAATTAATTAAAGGTTGTGTAGACAATTGATTTTCCTTTAGCCAGTTCCTTTTTTTAGTTGGTCGTGTGCACAAATCAATGTAATGTTGATTGGCAAAATTCTACTTTAACTTCAGCTTTTTGGTAAAGGGCAGGAGGTTTTGTAACAAAATATTTTGATAGTTGGACCTATCCTGACCAGAGCTTCAAGATCTGCTGTAGAGAAGCTGTCACAGAGCATGGTATTCCCTACACCCCTTGACAGACAGTACTGTGTTTTTTAGATGATGAGGTCTATCGGCTTTGAACCAAAGATATATTTTGGACTTGAGGGCAAAAATTCCACAAGACATTTTCCAACATAATCTTGGCATATTCAATGTGAATTTTTGAAGAATTGAAAGTCATATCCACTTTTCCACTTTATCTCAAATCTGAGACTGATAAGGGAATACAAAAAATGGAATAATGTGCACATTGTGGTCTTTAACAGCAAACAATTCTCCTGGCTCTTTTAACTACTGTATGTCAATAGCATCTTGGTAGTTTTCCATTTATAAAGGGTAAAATACATCTTCATCTTTGGAATATCCTTGGTCTACTTCAAGGCACACATATTCAAAAACATTGAGGCTAATTTAGAGTTGCCAAATAAGAACATTTGAATACCTTTAGGTGTTTCTATCTATCTTTTTTTATATTTCTCCTGTTCTGAACTGTTATACTTCTCCCGTTCTTTTCTTAACTCATTGTGCACCACTGTTATCTTTGCAATATTTAACCAAGAAGCTTATACGACAATCCTACAGAAACTATACGTTTTATCGTTATGTACACTTTGGCAACTTTTTTTTTTAAATTAGTTTTCTTCAGCCCTGCAGTGGGCCGGCACCCTGCCCGGGGTTTGTTTCCTGCCTTGTGCCCTGTGTTGGCTGGGATTGGCTCCAGCAGACCCCCGTGACCCTGTAGTTAGGATATAGAGGGTTGGATAATGGATGGATGGTTTTCTTCATAATGGTGCAATTCTTTTTTTAAATATAAATAGGTGGCATCAAAAATCTTACTGTGTAAAAAACATCAAACATAATTTGACTTTACATTAACAATAGCTGTCAGCATTCTCCTAAGAAGCTTCACATAGGAACAGTATAGCTTTCTAAAGGCTTATGATTACCAAATAATCCAAGAGACCAACATTTTTTGTGTGTTGCTGGAGAAAGAGGAATATGTAACTAAATTCAGCATTTCTTATGCTAGAATTTTCCATCACATCCATGCTCTTCTTCCAGCTACTGACTGGACAATAAAAATAATGGCTATACAGAGATGAAATAAACACCTTCTAGCACCACAAATATTTACTAGATGCTGATGTATGTCTCTTCCTGCACAATAAAAGAATCCTAAATGGGTGATTTGTCCTTGTACTAGGGCTATGACTATAAAGGAAGAAGAGACTTCCAGAAAAGTAAAATTACTCTATAGACAGAAATTATCACTTTTTCATACAAAGGGAGATATGAAAGGCCATTACCTGCTTATACAGTAAACTGAAAATTCAAACAGCTAGCCTTGTGAAAGCATCTAATCCGCTATAAAAGAGATGTCAGCCATAGCTGACAACAGAAACCCTTCTGTTCTTAAGCTGTGGGTTCACACCAGGGGTTTCTGTTGGTACACTAACATGAAATGCACCGCTCTAGACAGGAATGCTGTTTCATCAGCTGAAGGATCATCTGACCTTTAACATACAGGAGGATGCCAGCATAAAGACACCACACACATACACTAAAGCCCTTACTGATGTTCAACATACTGCCTGATTTTTTTACTGTCTGATATTTTACTGATATGCAAAATGAAGTACTCAATGTATTTATTGCCTCAAAACCTATGTATTTAACATGCTAGATTTTTTCAATTAAAATTGGACTATCTCCCATATCCATCCATTTTCCCACCCGCTGAATCCGAACACAGGGTCACAGGGGTCTGCCGGAGCCAATCCCGGCCAATACAGGACACAAGGCAGGAACCAATCCTGGGCAGGATGCCAACCCACCGCAGGACCCACACAAACACACACTAATGCCAATTTAGAATCGCCAATCCACCTAACCTGCATGTCTTTGGAGTGTGGGAGGAAACCAAAGCGCCCGGAGGAAACCCACGCAGACACGGGGAGAACATGCAAACTTCACACAGGGAGGACCCGGGAAGCGAACCTGGGTCTCCTAACTGCGAGGCAGCAGCGCTACCACTGCGTCACCGTGCCGCCCATCTCCCATATCATTTCTTCATTTTATTTCTTCCATTTATTAGCAACAAAAAAAAAAAGCCATCATATACATAGATAGACCTGCTTTGTACAATCTGATTGTCAATGACTATTTCTGTGATAGCTGCAGTTTTTTATTGCACAGATCTGATCAATTTTAAGTTACTGCTAGGTGCAGTAGTTCTTTCTTCCCTTTTATAGATATTTCAAACAGATAGTTTCGCTCTGACCAGTTTCCATGATAGCCTCTTGCTTGCTTCTCCATACTCTTCAGGTTAGTTTAAGAATATTGATTGTAATGAAAAATCTAAACCAAATTCAACACTTAACATAGAATTTTAACTGGGCAGTCAATGCAATATTAAAGACCGGATTAATAACTATCCTGCTAGTTAATAAGAAAATGGAACACAAAACTCTAATCATTCTAAAAAGTTTAAACAATGCACAAAACATACCAGAGTTAAAAAAGTCATTTTCTGCTTGTATCTCTTGTTCAATGGTTCATTATTAATTCAAATTGTTTTAATTAAAAACTTTGTTTTTAAATTGTCTGTGTTTGAATGAACACTTTAATTTCACTGTTTTAATACTTATGGAGAGCATGCAGTATGTGTGTGTGTGTTGTAATTGCAGTAGTGGTAGTAGTATGATCATAATATTTACATATATACACTCCTTGTCAATTTTCAAAAGTTTATAGACACTGTATCTAAAATAGTATCAGAGATCAACCCCTAACTGGGACTTTTGCCATCAAGCACTGGCCTTAATAGGTCATATTTTGATGCTATTCTAAAGTAAGGCCAATTTAGACGAAAGTATTTCTCTATCTGCTAGATAATGACAAACATGTATCCCTAATCCTTTAATGGTGTTTTTCCGAATAATAGTGAATAGAATAAGTAGCACTAAATTTATTAACTACATTATATGCACGTCAACTTATTTTACCTAACTAATATAACTTAATAATTAATATAATACACTATAGTATAATACATTATATACTATCAAAAACTGAAAATGCTGCAAATGTTTTTTCAAATTTAGCAGGAATTTAAAAATAACCCTGTCAGGCTGCTACCTCTATTCATTTTTTTTTCACTTGATGTTTTAATATTTGAAGGAGAATTTTTTTTAATGAGCTCTTTGTTTACACAGCTCTGTGATCAGCAAAAGAATGGAGCTCTAAGTGATGCTTAGGACTGAATGCATTTTGACTGTCTTTTAATATTGCTGTATTATTTGATTTCTGAACAGATTGTGTTATATCTATAGTAACATGACCTTGAAGTGCAATGAAAAAGTATAAAGCATCTTTTAAATGAATAATCATTCTAATTAAAACCCAGTGAAAACTCAGCCCAGCGCATTTGCTTGAGCTACATGCAAATCATTTGCTTTTTTTAACTATTTTTTAAAAATGCAAGACAGATCAGAATATTTTCAAATAAAACAAACCAGTCTTGGATTTGTTTGATATTTTAGTAAACAGACAGATTGATTTTAAGCCTGTGAACAATACACAAGTAGAAAACCAATGCTGAGGTATGATTTTACACAGGGTACAAATCAAATTACAGGTGTTACTGCAGCCTGTTATTGATAAATTTAATAATGGCAGGGACTGGACACTTTAATCAAAACTACTCAAGACTGATTTCACATCTTTCCTGACTTTCATCTAAAAATCAAGAAGAAAATAAAAATTGCTATTCTGAGAAGCAGTGGTACAAATACTAAAACGAGAGCTTTCTCAAGCACAATACAACTCATAATCTTATTTTACTATGTTTTAGAAACAATCTTCAATACAAACTTTGCAATAGAAAATCTCTTCATTCATCAATTAGTGAATGTTATTTTTAGATTGCTGGAAGCAGGAGCCTATCTTATCAGCACTGGGCATAAGACATGGTCAACACTTTATGATATGTATGATATTCTATATATATATATATTTACATTTATTCATGGGCCACTTTAGCAACATCAATGAGGAAAATCGGCATGTTCCTTATTTTTGCAATCCTAGTAAGATCAGCTAATCTTCCAATTGCATATAATGTACATTTACATTATTTGGATGTGTCCATTAAAAATTTATTTCTGCTGTTAAAATAAAAAAATGCTACGAAGAAATTTTTTTGACAAGGTTGATAGCTTGTATAATGGTTCTGAAACCATGGCTGTTATATAGATTATTTCTTAAGCAAATCTTATTAACCATTTCTCATACAAGATAATATTGTATGATTCATCTAAATGATTGATATAACAATTCTAACAGTGTTCAAGTGGGAGTAAAGTGAGAAACAGTCAACATATTGGGAAGCATACAATGTTTGGGTTAGGTGCCAAGCCCCTCACAAGAAACTGTATTACTTTAATTTTATATTATTGGAGGAAAAAAAAAGTTCTTCCAAGTCTGCTGTAATGCATTGGAGGACTTTCTAAAGAGTCTTCAACCTTGCAAGGATAATTAGACAGATTTTCTTCAAATATTAAATGTGGTATCAGTGGAAAAAATCAGTGATTAGAAATTAATAAAAAGGTAAATAGAATGAGCAATATTTTTGCCCCTACTTTCCCAAAGGCAGAATTGCCTTGTGTTTCAGTTGACGCTGCTAAAGTCTTCAGTTAAATCTGAAACCTGGTTAATCCAGTTCATAGTCAAAGGAGACCAGAGAGCAAGGCAGACAAGAACCCTAGACAGAGCAGTAATCCATCCCAGGGTGCACTCACAAACACACCCACATTCAAACAGGATTTAAAATGGAACCACCAATTAACTTAAAGTGCACAGGATTCAAACTCAGGATGCTTGATCTGTAAAAAGCAGCACTAACCACGGTGTTACCATACACCCACAACTGCAACATCCTTACTGTAAAGATTTATGCACTTACTGTTCTCTTTCTTGAGTTACTTGTAATCCACGGCACAGTTAGGTTACCTGACAGCTGCAATTTAAATACAAATAACAAAATGAACACTATGGCAAAGTCAATATTCAAAATTAATATCTATTCAATCTGATAGTATGTTTTGTTAATGTGTTGCCATTCTTTATTTATTAATAAAATGTTTATATATACATACACTCATAATGCACATTTAGGGTAACTGTAACTATATTTTTGTGATTTAACCATTTTAGCATTTGTATGCTCAACTTTCATTTTTACATCATTCTAAAACTTCTACTTTACTTTATTTTATTTTACTGACCATATAACATTTAGCATAATTTAAAAATATTTTAAATATATTTATTTTTAATATAATTATTTTAAAATTGGCATTGGCTAGATCAATTTCACTACATCACATTAGGATAACACAAAATTAATTTGTACGTTAACAAATATGGAAGGATATTAAGAAGTAATTCCTTACTGGTCTGCTCAGTAGAAAGTGTTCCTGCTATAACTGGTCCTAAAACTGCACTTAAAATGAACAAATCCACTTCAGAAGAATTCTATAATTGACCAGTAGGTGTCTTCTAAGCTGCTTTTCACAGAGTACATCATATTCTTTGTAAGATGGTCTTTTACATTTGGAATGTGCAACACTGTACATAAAAACCAAATATTCTTGTCTCCTTTCTGGGTTTAATAATTCTTGCAGAGTTCAGCTTTACAATATTAAAAATATCTACTGTATACTTTAATACTTACACAGTTTAGTAAAGAACATAATTTTATATTATACATATTGAATAATCAGGTTATTGAAGCACACGTAAAAGTGCTAATTTATAAGGTTAGTTATAATCAATTTTGAAAATCTGGCAAAAGTAAACACTTATTTTAACTGACAGAATTCATTGAACACAATTTCAGTTTCAATGAAAGCTACCAGGCATGTTAGGTCACAAGTTTGGGGGGCTAATAGTTTACTATTCCAAAGAGTGAAATATGTTCAATGTAGCATGATCAGACCAGGGACAAAATTTAACCCATAAACAACATTTTTAGAAATAAGTTTAGAAACTGCATTTGACTGGTGCATTGTAAATTATATTACCTATTTCCAACCATCATGCTCACACTACACCCTACTGGGTTGCCTACTGCAACCAGCTCTCTTCTCTTCTCAGGTACCAAATCTAAAAGTTAGCTTCCCTAACAGAGTTCTTTCAGCCCCAAATGTCAACATGTTTCTAGAACATGTTAGTTATTAAAGTTCTTTCTATATATTACCACAGCTTACCCAATAGACAGCCCAAAATCTTTGGTGTCACCACTAACTTCTTAAAATATACCAAAAGTAGCAAAAAATGCGTAATTTTTCCCAGTTTTAAGAAACTTAGCTGCACTGCTTCAAAAAAGATACAAATAAAGCCTTTGAATTCCCAGAATTAGAATTTGTAAAATGCATTTTCTTTTTAAGCAATAACATAGGTTATTACCTACCTGATAGTTGCCCATACGCTGAGGTGAGTTATGGTTATTTGCTACAGGGTGAAACTTTGTTGAGTAATTACTACGGTGCATACCAACACCAGCACCACTGTTGCCACCACTGCTGTTGTAAAATGGCCCTGGACCAGCTGGATAGTGCGTTGAAGTAGATGGTGACTGGTAATCTCGGTTAGCAGGGTAAACTCCAGTTGGAGACAGTTCTGAAGTACCACAATTTCCCTGCTGAGGTGTTACTAGTCCACCTCCACCACGGCCAGCAGGTAACACCCCAGGACTGTCCCTCTGCCTCAAGGCTCCAGGTTCTGCCACACCACTTGGACAGATCTGCATCTGTGCACCCATGTTGGCTAATTCTTCCTCTCTGGCATACTCATCATCTGCATCACCAGTTTCCATTGCAATAGAGAAGCATCCCATGCTTTCTGCCAGCCGGGCCTTATTAGTCTGCTGTGTTTGTACAGTGGAGGTTTGACCAAGAATCTTTGCTGCCTGATGTTCACCACCGCCAGGTGCCAAGGTAAAAACTTGCTGGATTTTGACATTACCAGCAGGGCAAGAAGATGGTTCCTGAACTCTGGCACTGGAGTTTGAAGGCTGTTGTTCAGAAGGGAAAGGCCACTGCTGTTGAGAATATGGTCTGGTCCATGAGGCCCTTGATGCACCTCCTTGATCCCCAGTCTGTGATCCAGACATGATTAAGCTGTTCTTGATATGACAGTACACTGAATTTGTAGGACTAAGCTGTGTAACCTTGCGTGGATATGGGGCTGTTTTGACAGTAAAGGAGTTAACTGGGCTGGCAGTTTTTAGCTGAGTTGAATGTGCTGGGGGAGGCTGCTGTTGTGATTCTGTTTCACTTCGACCAACTACCTTAACTGTCGTTTTATTTGTGTTGCTGTTTGATGAGGATGTTGTATCAGTACGCCCAGAAGGTGGTGCAAGAGTGTAGACACCCATAACTATGACATCATTATTGTTATTGTTGTTGTTGCTGCTGCTGTTGTTGTTTCCACTGGAGTTTGAGGAGGAGGAGGAGGAGGAGGTGGCAGGCAAGACCTGTGCTTGCTGTGTCCATCGAGGGCCAACTGCTGCATTCCGCACTGGACTGTCCACCACCATAACAGTCCCACTGCTACCTGTAGTGCTTCCATTTCCACCTGAGCTGTTTGACGAACTCTGTGGAGAACCATTCTGCTCCATCTTGGAAGTCAGTTTTCTCCGTTTATTTCCAACCCACGTCTTTAAAAAAAAATAAAAAAATCAGATTATTAAAAGGGATTTTATCTTTTATATCACGCAATATTCTCAAACCCACTTAATCCAGCTCAGGGTTGTAGATGTTACAACCTAGCCAAGCAGCATCAAGGCACAGGAATCAGCACAGGACAGAGTACCAGAATATCACATGAACCCCCCAGTCATGCATACACACACACACTCACATCTTCCAATTCATACTTGAGGACAGCATGTAACTCCACATATGGAGCTATGGCAGGGCTTGAGAGTAACAGTTGCCAGGTAGCTGTTGGTTACGATTTTAAGGCAACTGGCAATCATTTATTAGCCCCTGGTTGTGTAGAACGTTATCCACTTTAGTGATGCACTGTTTTTTTGGAAGTGGATCAGAAATGTAGGTGGCACGGTGGAGCACTGGTAATGGGTCTTCCCAGTGTGGAGTTTGCATGTTCTCCCCATGTCTGTGCGAGGTTATTCTGAATTTCTTCTTGGGATTAACAAAGATTATCCAATCTAATGTAAATAGCCAGTTTTTGTTCATTATGCATAATTGTTTGATCTCTAGGAAATACAGAAAGTGATATAATGCAGGAATGTTTTACTGATGTGCAATTGTATATAGCATGTTCAAGAGTAATCTGCTCCAGTGACCTAATAATATTACAGTTTTTCTCAAATGCTAAAACACAAAAGCCAATCCTCTAAACCAAATGACCAGTTGTCTAAACACATTTACTAAATCTAGCCATCATTTTCCAATATCATAAACACATTTCACATGAAGACACAATTCACAAAACACAATCCTCCGTTCTCATAAATCACATTTTTCCTTGCAAAAACACAAGTTGCAAAAGAACTCTGCTCATATTCTCAAATGAAAGCTCATGTGATGCAAAATGCTTGCCACAGTCAACAATATTTGAACACAATGAACACACCTGGCGTCATTCATTACACACAACGACTCAAAATTGAAGACACTTGGTGCTAATGCTGTGACCACATGTATAAAAGCAAGTTCAGAGTGCACAGTTTGCTGAAGATTCCAAACAAACACAATGGATGAAGGCAGAGTCAGGGGAAGAGGAATTCGAGTCAGAGGAGGGAGAAGAGATGGCCATGGAAGAAGAGGAGCAGGCCAAAGAGGAAGAGGAGTTCAAATCAGAGGAGGAAGAGGAGCAGGCCAACGAGGAAGAGGAGGAGGCCAACAAGGGAGAGGAGAAGGTTCAGGAGGGAGAGCAAGACAACCTCGCACCATCACTACGGACGAGATGCGAGCAACAGTCATTGACCATGTCATTGTCCATGGCATGACAATGGCTGAAGCAGCACTAAGAGTCCGTCCAAACCTGAGTAGGTTCACCATGGCCACCATTATCAAGGCATTCAGACAACACAACAGGTATTGTACTCTATTGCTTTCTTTGTCACAATGCAGTTTTACAAGCCTGTGAAAGTAGTCTATTGGTTTCAAATCAGTTGTTATTGACAACACATGTTTCTTTCTTTAGAGTTGAAAGAGTGCCACATAGAGGTGGGAGGGTTGCCATATTTACAGCGGCACAAGAAACCCTCATTGTGGATATGGTTCGTGAGAACAACCTCATCAGACTCCGGGAGATCAGAGACAAAGTCATTGCCGATAATGTCAACTTTGAGAGCATTGATGATGTCAGCTTGGCCACAATAGACCGAGTTCTCCGCGCCAAAAGATGCGGATGAAACAGGTCTATAGGGTTCCCTTTGAGTGCAACTCTGCGTGACACAAAGACCTACGTTACGAGTATGTGCAAGTAAGTATACATCCATGTTCACAGTACAGTTAGTGGACATACTGTGTTGCTCAGTGGCCTACATTACTTCTGGACAATACAGTGCTACCTGATTGACTGTTGTTCTGAACACCTGTGCACTTTCACATTCTCACAGAGGATATTACAGTTGGACGCGATGGCCAGACCTCATGAGTACCTCTTCCTGGATGAGGCTGGCTTCAACCTGCAGAAACGAAGGCAAAGAGGCTGTAACATCATTGGCCAAAGAGCCATCACTGAGGTTCCTGGCCAATTTTGAGGGTAATATTACTCTTTGTGCGGCCATGGGTTCGGAGGGGCTTGTCCACCGGCATGCTGTTCTTGGGTCTTACAACACCCAACGTCTCCTCACCTTCCTAGAGGAGCTAAAAGACATCCTCCTGGACCGCCAACAACACCATCCTGGGCCCGCACATCACATTTATGTGATCATTTGGGACAATGTCAAACCAAATCAGAGAGTGGTTCACCACCAACAGTAACCACTTTTTAAACGTCTGTCTGCCACACTACTCCCCTTTCCTGAACCCTATAGAGGAGTTCTTCTCATCGTGGAGATGGAAGGTTTATGACAGACAACCATACACTAGAGAGAACCTCCTAAGGGCAATGGAACTGGCCTGTGTTGACATCCCAGTGGAGGCCTTCCAAGGATGGATTCGCCATTCCAGGGCGTTTTCCCCGCGGTGCCTGGCAAGAGACAATACAGCCTGCGATGTGGATGAGGTGATGTGGCCCGATGCAGCTCAGCGACATGATGCCGCACAGTGATTGTGGTGTGTGTGTGGTGTGAATAAAGTAAATAAAAAAACTTCACACCCTGATCATGTTTTCAAGAGTACTGTTGTGTGCAATAGATTCTGTTTTTGCATTGAGTTGTGTTATAGTAGTGTACATGCAGAATTTTCTATAGATTTATACTCTTCATATGAAACTCACAAATCTAAATGCCTAATCCTCTGCAGAGATCTAAGAAGGTCCGTTACTGTAAAGTTTCTAAAAATATGCATTGGCAGTTATGAAACAAAGAACCTTCTCACAAATTGAGCATTGTGTTTTCAATTGTTTTGCTGTAGTGTGTAATGATGTGTATAATGTTTACATTTTTGAAAGCTTCGAGCTGCTCTTTTGGTGTGAAAGTTTGAGTTTTGAAGTGAGAAGGTGTGGTTGTGTTTATGTAGCTTTAGAAAAGGGTGTTGTGTTTAGACATTGGGGAACATGGAGGAAACGTTTCAGAAATGTGTTTTAGCATTTGAGAAAAACTGTATTATTACTTATTTGACTAACATCTTTATCCTAGGTGACCTACATTTTATACAATTGCTTATGTTTTATTTGTTTTTCCAGTTTGAGCACAGGAAGGTGAAGTACTCATGGTGAAACACTGTAAAGTAGCAGAACTTGAACCCACAACCTCAGGGTTGGAAGTCCTAGGTTCAAAGCCTTAACCATTACACTACACTGCCTGCCTATAATATTAGCCTTTGGTAAAAACACTACACTTACTGTATACAGAAAGGTACTTAGTTACATAGTACTTCCTATATATCCAATTAACTGATGGCACTATACCGTAGGCGCTATACAGCTTAAATTCTGTTACAACGAATATCTTTACAACAGAATTTTCATTACCACAAAGTATTTTTATGGTCCCGACAGTTTCCTCATATGACACGAGTCTATAGAAACCTTGTTACTATGAAGTAGATTCAGCAGATACTTTCATTAAAACAAAATGCCCAAAAGACTTTGAAATGCTTGAATGAATCAGCCACAGAGCAGTTAGTTCTGTGGTTGCAGCTCAGTTGTGCACAACGCTCCGTGGAGCAGAAACATTGTAAAAAAAAATTTCTTTCTTCGAACTTTCCTCGTAATTTTTTTTTTTTTGCTGTTTTTGGTGGTTTTCAGCGATACCTTTTGCTTAATGCTCATCAACATCTGAAAAACATCCACTGGAATTTAACTCATTG